>NW_024583660.1:14331-19551 GCF_018398535.1 Haplochromis burtoni
ACAAATCCACTATTCTTAAAATCAAAAATTCTAAAATTCACAGATCTGGTTCATTTTCTCACAGCACAAATTATATATAAAGCAAGAAATAACCTGCTTCCTGACAATATTCTAAAAGGGAACGGGGATACAATTTGAGGGGGGAATTAAATTTAGAACATCCTCGTATCCGTACATTAAAAAGTTTCTGCATCTCTGTGTGTGGAGTGAAGCTGTGCAACAGACTAAGTAAAGATATGAAGCAAAGTCCGAGCATGGCGCAGTTTAAAAAGCGGTTTAAGGATATGGTTTTTACAGGGTACAGGGAAAAGGTAGAGATTTGATAGGGTGTTCTTGTCTAATATTTTCATGTGCGTGCGTCTCTCTCACACACACACACACACACATTTCTATATATATATATAAAAAAAAATACACATGACATATAATGAAATTGCAAGGAGGTATTTCTGTAGTCTATTGATACTAGATAGTGGAAAAGGGGTGGAATTAAATAAGCTTATGCTTCTTCCTGCTCCTTTTTGAACATGAAAGTTATTTGGAGTTGTGGTTGCTCGTTTTCCTTTTGTTTTGCTTTGTTCATTTGTCTCTTTTAATTCTATTTTGTTTTACTTTTTCAACATGTTCAAAATAAAGATTCAATCAATCAATGGTGCTGCAATGAAATTTCAGCAAAACGGACTGCTGTATCATATTTTACTTTGATTTTCAGGCCTACTTTGAATTCAGCCCCCTGTAGGTTGTCCATTCATTCCTGACACATTATCCAGTTCTTGTCAGTATAAATTTCCAACAAAAAATCTTCCCTTTGTGATCTTAAGGAAAAAAATCATATTGCTTAATTTTTTTCAGCAGTGTTTGATAGTCAGAATTTTTATTGTTGTTGTTTTTAAACTTTGAGACATTCCAACAATCAAGAATGACAACACAACAGATTGGTGCAGCATAGAGTTTTGCATAGCAAATTTCTGGTGCTGACAGGGGCAGTGTTAAAAAAAAAAAAAAAAAGGTGCGACAAAGTGCCTTTAACTCTCATTCCTTACAATGGCCAAGAGCATAAGGTATGAAACTGCTGGTCTTTTTTTTGGGGTCCTTAGGGACTAGTAAAGCGCTATATAAATACAGGCCATTTACCATTTATCCTAACTAGTAGTGCAATATCTTTTCACAAAAGTAAAATGAGTTATTATTACTAAAAGACTTTAAGTTTTTATTATTATTACCCTTACCTGGACATTAGCTATGCATGCTATGTAATTCTCTTTACTGGATGGTTGATTCAGCTGCAGCTGAATACGTTGTCAGAATGATCATTAATCACTGACGTAACTTACCATCCTTCTGTTGTAAATTCAACGGGGATGATGGAGTTGTTATTGTTGAAACTGCTGTTGTTGATACTTGTGGGTTTTTTGTTGTTGCTTCTGTGGTAGTTGTTGTTGCAGAAGGTGTCGCCGTCGTCTTATTTGTTGTTGCTTCTGCGGTAGTTGTTGTTGCAGAAGGTGTCGCCGTCGTCTTATTTGTTGTTGCTTCTGCGGTTGTTGTTGTTGCAGAAGGTGTCGCCGTCGTCTTATTTGTTGTTGCTTCTGCGGTTGTTGTTGTTGCAGAAGGTGTCGCCGTCGTCTTATTTGTTGTTGCTTCTGCGGTGTTGTTGTTGCAGAAGGTGTCAGACACTGATCGTCTTATTTGTAATAGGATGATGAGTGTATACTGTGTTTTCTTGTGGTTTTGTTTGCTTCGGTAGTTGTTGTTGCAGAAGGTGTCGCTGCGTCTTATTTGTTCAGAAGTGTCCTTAGTCTTTGTTGTTGCTTCTGCGGTAGTTGTTGTTGCAGAAGGTGTCGCGTGTCTTATTTGTTGTTGCTTCTGCGGTTGTTGTTGTTGCAGAAGGTGTCGCTGTCGTCTTATTTGTTGTTGCTTCTGCGGTTGTTGTTGTTGCAGAAGGTGTCGCTGTCGTCTTATTTGTTGTTGCTTCTGCGGTTGTTGTTTGCAGAAGGTGTCCTGGTTGTGTGCTTCTGTTTTGTGTTGACGTGGGTGTCTTTGCGCGATGTTGGTGGTGATTGAGAAAGTGTTGTCGTCTTATTTGTTGTTGCTTCTGCGGTTGTTGTTGTTGCAGAAGGTGTCGCTGTAGTCTTATTTGTTGTTGCTTCTGCGGTTGTTGTTGTTGCAGAAGGTGTCGCTGTCGTCTTATTTGTTGTTGCTTCTGCGGTTGTTGTTGTTGCAGAAGGTGTCGCTGTCGTCTTATTTGTTGTTGCTTCTGTTTGTGTCGGTGTCGTTCGTCTATTGTTGTTGCTTCTGCGGTTGTTGTTGTTGCAGAAGGTGTCGCTGTCGTCTTATTTGTTGTTGCTTCTGCGGTTGTTGTTGTTGCAGAAGGTGTCGCTGTCGTCTTATTTGTTGTTGCTTCTGTGGTTGGTGTTGTAGTAGTACCGGCTGTTGGTGTTGTCGTTTTTGCTGCTGATGTTGGTGGTGGATTGAGTAAACATAAAGGTGGTTTAATAAATGTAATTACAGGGATTTTAAAGGTACGGAAAACTTAAGTATTTAGAGTTTGTCATACATTAATTATGTTAGTGGTCATAAAAATACCTAATCAGAAAGTGCAAGTGAAACGATCGATCTTGCCTTGTTTTTGGTTTTTTTTCCCCACAGGAATAAGTCCTGGATACAGCGGGGTCCGAGTTTAGACCCAACAACCTCCATTGGATGGAGTCTGACTGCTTATAATCTCATTTTTGGGCAAAGAATAGAAAGACAGCAGCAGCTGCCAAGCACTGGAAAAAATGTCAATTTTTTTTTTCCAATCTGCTAAACGGCAATTTCCAAAATAGAAAAACAAATATTCATCTTTTCCAATAAAATGAAAAATATAAGTCGCACTGTATGTGTGTGCATCCTCTTTTAGAAGTGAAAAGAAATTTCTTGTTCAGTCAAACATGGAGAACACACTTTATTGTCGTTGTTTTTCTGCTTTTAATGGCTAATCTTGATCAAATATAAAGTTTATGGCTGTATGATGGTCAACTGGGTATTTTTAGGATTTTTTTTTTAAAGTAAATTTCTAGGATCTGACATCAGCTAGAAGCAAAACACACACATGCACTGTTTCAGCATTAATAAATAAAATGTGTTTCCTACCTGGGTTGGGAGAATCTCGCTTACACACTTTTTCTAAACAAAAAAGAAAAACAGAGAAAAATATGGAGACAAGGTTGTGAATTTTAAAGTCAACACGCTGTAAAACATCCCAGTCACACATTGTTTAAAACCGAAACAAAACAACAGAAAATGTGGATATAGGTTTCAGTACCTGTACACACATCCCCACACCGGCAGACACAATAGCAGCATGGACACACATGCTTACAATGACGTAAATACAAAGCGCCGACCCGACGCATCAGAATTGTGAGATGTCGGCTTTTTCATCCGACGGCATGAACGCAGACACGCTGTCGGGGCTGAAACCCGACATGTCACAGATTCTGATGCTGCAGGTTTCATCACTCTCCAACCAAAGTTCACTGAACCAGCAGCAAAAGAAGATCAAAACTACGCTTCACATTTGATAAACATCGTCTGTGTACTTCGAGGACAGTTTCCCCATCTCAAATTTCTGTTTTCTGCATTATTTGCTTGCTTTTTAGTCTACTGTTGTGCACAGCACTGCACTGCCGTTTTGTTTGTTCAAAAATTACCTGTGACAAGAAAGTTTAAAGAAATGTAAACTTTTTAAAATTATACCAAATTGCAAATCTCTTAGCTATGTCTCTGATAACACCTCTAACTTTGCTCAGCAGCATCAGGTAATGTTCATATGCTGAGTTCAGTTTCAACTGCAGAATATTTTTAGGGTTATCTGCTATTTAAAAAAAAAAAAAAAAAAAAAAACAGGCCGGGAAAATCACCTTCATGTTTTTTCTGTTTCATCCTCAGTTACTACAAAGGCATCTGCTGTGATGGTTACACCTTTGATAAAGTCTCACAAGTGTCAGTAGTGATACGTGATCAGAATTATAATATTTCTGACTGAGGCAAAATTTCCCCGATTGAAATCGAATCGAAACCTTGTGAATGGGAATCGAATCGGTCATAGAAATCAGTGACCATACCCAGACCTGTGTGTGTGTACTTACCGTACACTTTACAGATGTCTTCTGCAGTGGGTTTTTGTGATCCTCCATTTGTTTTGTCTTTGGTGAAAAGAAGAAAAATGTTAGCAGTAAGAACCAGAAGTTCATTTTAGGTTTGTTGTAGGAGATCCATATTTTACGGTTTGAGGAAGACCTGCTCCTTTTCTTTCTCTGAATTTCTAAAACGTCTACGCTCGTTACAACAGTCGGTGTCACAGTGTTGCTTCTCACAAAGACATTCAAGCAGCAAGTCTTTAAACTAACCACAGCTGAATGTTAGACAAGTATCAAAATGAGGCGATACCTCGTAGATGCTTGGCTATATTTGTCAAGCACATGAAGTGGTAGAAAGGGACACTGATGTTCTCATCCGCCTCGTTACATGGCGATTTATAGTCCTGCAGGACAAACAACATGTTTATCAGATATAATCCTTGTTTAACCTGAGCAGGAAAAAACAAACAAAACTTGAAGAAGAAGAGATCTTTTTCCTTGCCATGTTATTCTCGTCCTTAAAACACTCCCGTAGAAAGCAGGTATTTTCTTTTTTGTTATCACAGTCTTCAGCTTCCATTAAACTACATACAATGATGTCCTGCAATGAAAGAAGGGCACATTTATCATTAACCAAATATAAGTCACTCCAACATAAATTTAAATACATTTTCTAGTTTTTAAACAACGTTTCACAAAGTTACCTCAGACTTGTTCATTATTTTGACAGGAATATTCTCTGGCAGCTCACTTGTTGCGTTTATCTTCCAAGTACAGAGAGATGGTAAAGAAGCAAAAGACATCATTAGTTATATATTAGTTTATTATTAGTGAGTGATCATCACAACTAAAACTGCAACATGTCCAAAGAGAGTTAAATATACAAACACACAAATCTGCTGGGGTTAGAGGCTCCCAGAGGGCTGCAGGTTGTCAAAAGCCTGATCCCAAAACCCAAATCTGATTTATATCATCCTCATATTACCTTTTATCTTACTATGGAATCAGAACGATGCCACCTTGAAACGAAACCGAAAAATGGATTGAAACCGAAAAAAAATATTGTAACTGAAATAAATGTACTGAAAAATCTTGTATT
>NW_024583660.1:19571-23811 GCF_018398535.1 Haplochromis burtoni
GTGTTGATGGTGTTGCTTCGATGGCTGGTCCTGTTGGTGGTGTTGCTTTAGTGGTTGGTGTTGTTGGCAGTGGTGTTGATGGTGTTGCTTCAATGGTTGGTGCTGTTGATGGTGTTGCTTCAATGGCTGGTGCTATTGATGGTGTTGCTTCAATGGTTGGTGCTGTTGATGGTGTTGCTTCAATGGCTGGTGCTGTTGATGGTGTTGCTTCAATGGTTGGTGTTGTCGGTGAAGGTTTTGATGGTGCTGTTGGTGGAGGTGGATTGAGTAAACACAAGAGTTTGTAGCTATTTTTTTTCATGTGTTAATTATGTTAGCGGTCATAAAATTACATTTTTGGGGAAATTCTAGACTGTTTCCAAATTAATTATTTAAAATTCAATATCACTACTTATATTTAGTTTGAATAGAAGGGTAATTTAAAAGGCTGGTGTAAGTACTACAGAAACTGCTGATCTCCTGGGATTTGCATCTATACAGTGGGGCAAAAAAGTATTTAGTCAGCCACCGATTGTGCAAGTTCCCCCACTTAAAATGATGACAGAGGTCAGTAATTTGCACCAAGAGAGATGTAGATCACTGGGTGTCGTAAAAGGGGCTACGCATCGATAGTAGAAACATTGATCGGCAACCCGCTGATTGGTCGGCGAAAATGTCGAAGGGGCGTGCTCGGTATTTTCCGGCAGCAGAGCAAGAACTCTTGAGTGAGGGATTTCAGGAGTTTCAGAGTTTAATTAAAACGCAAGGGAACACTGCAAAGGCTGCAAAAGCAAGGAGAGAGGGCTGGCAGAAAGTTGCTGACAAATTAAACTCGTAAGTAATTTAATAAGAACAATAATAATGGAGTGGATTGATATAGCGCTTTTCAAGGCACCCAAAGCGCTTTACAATGCCACTATTCAGTCACTCTCACATTCACACACTGGTGGAGGCAGCTACGGTTGTAGCCACAGCTGCCCTGGGGCAGACTGACAGAAGCCAGGCTGCCATATCGCGCCATCGGCCCCTCTGGCCAACACCAGTAGGCGGTAGGGTAGATTTATTATATTACACTATATTATCCAATATTATATTACATTATATTATATTGTTATATTATATCCCCTTTCACATTAGAGCCACAACAGGACCCACTAGAACATGGGAACAAGTAAAAGTGAAATATAAGAATATTCTACAGAATGGTAATATTTATCACTTATATTGCTTTTCGTCTCTTGGAAAGAGACCCTGAAATAATCTGTTGTTTGTTTATAACAGCAACCAAGAAAAGGGCAGAGCAAAAAAAGACAGGTGGTGGTCCTGCACCCCCTCGTCAACAAGTTGGTTAAGTAAATAATACCCTCACGGGAAAATCGATATCTCTCAATGAGCACACTGTCGCGCTGAGCTAAAGGATCCTGTCTGTCCCGCAATATACGCTGAATTCTGAAAACTCTCCTTATCAATCTTGCACCTTCCGCAATGGGTTGCTCGCGTATACGGACAGGACATGGCTGCGACAGGCTTCCCAAATCCACCTTCGCTTTTATAGCCGTGGTCTCTCATCTTGATTACACGAAGTAATTTACAATTGCTACTCTGAAATATGAATTACATCTGTAATAATCACATACATGTAATAGAATGTTAATAGTACATTTCCCTTTTTTAGGAAATGACCTGTATGTATCTGTGTGACATCAATAAAGGATCAAGTGCTGCATTATCTTTAGTTACATTGATGTTATTTATTTATGGTGAAACAGTGGTGGAATATCGCTGTTGCTTTCGTATAAATGAAGCGGACATACCTGCGTGGCCGCGATCTAATCCTGTTTACATAAAGTAAACCTGCTCCCGAGCAGGTTTACGCTTACGGCTCTGTTGCTATGACAGCAAGTCCCGGATGAGCTTCGGGGAACCGAACGATCCAGGATCATGCGAAATCGTCAACAATCTAATCCAGCTAACTTACTTAGCGAGGTACGAAGAACGGGCCCCTGAGCAGGAAAAAACAAACAAAACTTGAAGAAGAAGAGATCTTTTTCCTTGCCATGTTATTCTCGTCCTTAAAACACTCCCGTAGAAAGCAGGTATTTTCTTTTTTGTTATCACAGTCTTCGGCTTCCATTAAACTACATACAATGATGTCCTGCAATGAAAGAAGGGCACATTTATCATTAACCAAATATAAGTCACTCCAACATAAATTTAAATACATTTTCTAGTTTTTAAACAACGTTTCACAAAGTTACCTCAGACTTGTTCATTATTTTGACAGGAATATTCTCTGGCAGCTCACTTGTTGCGTTTATCTTCCAAGTACAGAGAGATGGTAAAGAAGCAAAAGACATCATTAGTTATATATTAGTTTATTATTAGTGAGTGATCATCACAACTAAAACTGCAACATGTCCAAAGAGAGTTAAATATACAAACACACAAATCTGCTGGGGTTAGAGGCTCCCAGAGGGCTGCAGGTTGTCAAAAGCCTGATCCCAAAACCCAAATCTGATTTATATCATCCTCATATTACCTTTTATCTTAGTATGGAATCAGAACGATGCCACCTTGAAACGAAACCGAAAAATGGATTGAAACCGAAAAAAAATATTGTAACTGAAATAAATGTACTGAAAAATCTTGTATTGAAACCGAAAAAAAAAATTGATAGTGAAAAACAATTAATTGAAACTGTAATTTTTTTGTTTTCGCTTACAATTTTTTTTTAACGTTTCAAATTATTTGTCCTAAAGGATGCAAGCTGTACAGAGTACTGCATGTGACTTTGTGAACATAATTCATTAAAAATAATTTGGACATTTTTTAACCTGAATATTTGTAACAAACTCAGTAAAAAAAAAAAAAAAAAAAAAAGCTAAAAAAATAATCAGGGGAAAAATGTAACATTTTAAGTTAAGCTGGACAAGCGGAAGTAGTTGGTTTCAGTACATAAGTCTCGGGCTTTGCTATTTAATCCGTAGCTATTGACTAATGAGGGGAATTTAAAAGTTGGCGTTAATGTCCTTCCACATGTGGAAAGCGACAGAAAACATGCTGCTGTTTGCACATATTTAATAATCAGCTCTGCACAGGAGCAGAAGCAGAGTCCAGCCCGTTGCTCTTACAGTATAATACTCATAATAAAAGTACAGTAACCGTGGTTAGTCACTGAGCAGCCCGGTGCGTTTCTCTTGATTTCTTTAGTCAGGGTAAATTCATTCACCTGCACGGGTTAGCTAAACGAACTTTACAAAACAGTTTCCCCGACAGCCGAGTGCTCATTTTAGCTAGCTAGGTCCTTAGGTAGCTAGCTAAGGACCTAAATTACGGATTAGTTACAAACACATTTAACTTACCAAAAATAATGCGGTGGGGCCTCAGGTCCTCCTGTCCGGTAGTCCAATTTACTGAAGAACACCTCAGGCTGTCACTTTGAAATAGTCGGTAATGTAAACGCTGGACCTCTCGGCATCTGCCATTCCCGAACAGACACGTGCGAGTTTGTCCGTGACCGCAGCCGCGTCGTCAGTGTTTTCTCCAGTCATTGGTCAGCATTATAATATATGCAAATACATGCGGGTCGGAATCCCCGCCCCCCAGCGCGCCCCCGTACGCCAAAACAGTGCCAGCAGAGTGAAACTGAAAAATGGTTTGAAACCGAAAAGTGGATTGAAACCGAAAAAAAAAATTGTAAGCGAAAACAAAAAAATTACAGTTTCAATTAATTGTTTTTCACTATCAATTTTTTTTTCGGTTTCAATACAAGATTTTTCAGTACATTTATTTCAGTTACAATATTTTTTTTCGGTTTCAATCCATTTTTCGGTTTCGTTTCAAGGTGGCATCGTTCTGATTCCATATCTTAGCAGCCTTGTCATCCAGCATTAGAGATCAGCCTATTAAGAAATTATAATAATTAGGGAAAAGAACATGTTTTTTTCTTACCAATCCTTTTTTTGTGAAGTGGTCCATACAACCTGCTTCTGATGGCTCGATCAGGATTACCTGGTAGACAAAAGGTTGTTTAATTAGACGGACAGAATTACCACCATATAATGAACATAACTTGTATAACACTATATAAACTAAACTAATGCAGATGTAAATTTAAGGAGGACAGGCTACCAAAAAAATTACTAATGAGTACTTTAGGTCTCATAGCTTTTTAATAAAACCAGAAGTTACAGTAATCAACAAAACATTAAAACTAAAAACATTCGCGCGCCTCTTGAAACTATCAAGTTCGGATCACCAA
>NW_024583660.1:23836-38348 GCF_018398535.1 Haplochromis burtoni
GAGCACATTTTACAGCACTTATATAAAAGCAAATAGAGTAAAACTGCAAAGAGAACACTCACACTTAAAAGCAACAGGCAGAGAAAACAGCCGTGTGACGTCATGATGCCCTCTGTGATCTTTGCAAACTACAGTGAAACAAAAAAAAGCAGGAGAAAGGTATATTATGGACACAGACACACAGAAGATTTAAACAGATTTAAATAATAAACAATAATAAAACAAAACCGATAAAACTTGTTTCCGTGGCCAGTGCTTTGCAAATGCAAAGTGTTCACATTTTAAACATCATCTTGATGACATGTTAAGGCTTCAGGGTTAGATCAGTGTTGTAACGACTTCCATTTAGAAAGTCGTTGAGAGAAGAAGTAGGATTTGATGTGCCATACGAAGTCCATTATGAAAACTAGTTGTCTTTGAGGATGCTGATTTCATGAAAGTAAAATGTCAGCAGTTAATAGACAAAAGCTCAGATGACACAATCAACAGGCAGGTCAACAATATCTGAGGCCTTCTCCCTCTCCCACCATCCCATCGCAGGGAGGATCGCCGTTGGTCTTGGACATGATAAATATTGTTTATTAAAAGAAGCTAAAGCTTAGGGCTTTGACCAAGTAGCTACAATAACACTGATATGATCTCTAAATATGTCCCATGATGTTATCAACACAGCTTTTCTCCAAACTGCATTCTCTTTTTGTGAACAGCAAGTGACTCTGAGTGCTCTGCAAGAGCATCTTTTAAGTATACACTGTGAAAGCTATGCACTGCAGGCATTTCTTGTTTTAGCACAGACAACTGACTGTCACACTCTGAGAATGGCTTAAAGGTAAGTGTAGTCAGCTCCACAAATCATGAAAAATAGCATTTACATAAATGTACATGAAGGGCAGAGAAACAATCAGTTCATGTGTATCATTTCACGTTGTATTGGGCTGTAGTATAGGCTGAAACCTGCGGTTAACATCCAAAACTAAATCATATAATCATTTAATCATATAAGCATAAAACACATGTTCAATCTGAATTCATCCAAGGACGAGGGATCAGGAAGGCTGAACAGATGTGAGTATGGATGGTGTACCAGGAAGAGGGGATAAGGCAAAAGAAGGAGTCCAAGTTGAACCGAGGCAAGCAGAAGAAGAAGAAACAGGCATACAATCCTGAGCCAAAGAGACGATACAGCCAGGACGAGAGAGGGGAGGAGACACATCCCTGAGATTATTCCCAGTGGTCCCCATATTAAAATGTCAGAAGTTCAATAAAAGTTGGAAAAGAAAATGCTCATTCAAAATGATAATAATCTTTTGAATGAGTATTGAGCAATGTCGCTTTAAAAATGCAATGAACTAACTTGTGCTTATCAGATTTAATTTAGCAAAGAGGATTTTTTTCCAGTGCACTGTTGAACTTCATGCAATTTTTTTTGTATGTGCATTTAGACAAATTCAGCACAGCTGCATGAGCGGCGTTCACACAGAAGGAATATTACCTGAGTAAAGACTTTTTTTGTGTTTTCTTCTTTGATGCCTTCAAAGTTATTTTGACTTGATTTGTGGGATAGACTCCTGAAAACCAGCCAATTCATTTATGTCCTCTGTAATGGGTGTTTGTTTTTGGTCTACATCTTTTGACTTATCTGTGCTACACTAAGTCCTGATGTAATTGTCACAGTTCTGGGCCTGTTGGACCCAGTACTTTGAGTTTATTATGTTTTGGTTTAATTTTGCATCATGGATTGTTTTCTTGTTCTCTTGTTGTGCTGGTGTTGATGATGATGATTATGATGTTTATTATTAGAGCTTTATGTTTCTGTTTATCCATGTTTTAGGAATTATGATCTCATGTATTGTTTGAGTTTCATGTATTATTTTCTGTCCGCCCCTCTGTGTTGAGTCCGTGTCTTTGAGTAGTTTTTCCTGTTTTATTGTGAAAGTCTGTCTTATGTTAGTGTGTGCAGCTTTGTTCCCCCTGTCTCGTTAGCCCTGATCTCTCCCAGCTGTGTCTCCCTCCTGTTGCCCATTCCCTCATTACTACCCTGTGTTTATAAGCCCTGTGTTTTCCTGTGCTTGTTGTTGTCTCGTACCCTCATATCCTGCCTTTGTGGTGCATTTGGATCCACATTTCCACCAGCCTACACACAGAGCCCTGACAGTAATAAACAGAGGATATCCTGGGCTTTCAGTTGATACAGTGGGGCAAAAAAGTATTTAGTCAGCCACCGATTGTGCAAGTTCCCCCACCTAAAATGATGACAGAGGTCAGTAATTTGCACCAGAGGTACACTTCAACTGTGAGAGACAGAATGTGAAAAAAAAATCCATGAATCCACATGGTAGGATTTGTAAAGAATTTATTGGTAAATCAGGGTGGAAAATAAGTATTTGGTCAATAACAAAAATACAACTCAATACTTTGTAACATAACCTTTGTTGGCAATAACAGAGGTCAAACGTTTACTATAGGTCTTTACCAGGTTTGCACACACAGTAGCTGGTATTTTGGCCCATTCCTCCATGCAGATCTTCTCGAGAGCAGTGATGTTTTGGGGCTGTCGCCGAGCAACACGGACTTTCAACTCCCGCCACAGATTTTCTATGGGGTTGAGGTCTGGAGACTGGCTAGGCCACTCCAGGACTTTCAAATGCTTCTTACGGAGCCACTCCTTTGTTGCCCGGGCGGTGTGTTTTGGATCATTGTCATGTTGGAAGACCCAGCCTCGTTTCATCTTCAAAGTTCTCACTGATGGAAGGAGGTTTTGGCTCAAAATCTCACGATACATGGCCCCATTCATTCTGTCCTTAACACGGATCAGTCGTCCTGTCCCCTTGGCAGAAAAACAGCCCCATAGCATGATGTTTCCACCCCCATGCTTCACAGTAGGTATGGTGTTCTTGGGATGCAACTCAGTATTCTTCTTCCTCCAAACACGACGAGTTGAGTTTATACCAAAAAGTTCTACTTTGGTTTCATCTGACCACATGACATTCTCCCAATCCTCTGCTGTATCATCCATGTGCTCTCTGGCAAACTTCAGACGGGCCTGGACATGCACTGGCTTCAGCAGCGGAACACGTCTGGCACTGCGGGATTTGATTCCCTGCCGTTGTAGTGTGTTACTGATGGTGACCTTTGTTACTTTGGTCCCAGCTCTCTGCAGGTCATTCACCAGGTCCCCCCGTGTGGTTCTGGGATCTTTGCTCACCGTTCTCATGATCATTTTGACCCCACGGGATGAGAATCTTGCGTGGAGCCCCAGATCGAGGGAGATTATCAGTGGTCTTGTATGTCTTCCATTTTCTGATGATTGCTCCCACAGTTGATTTTTTCACACCAAGCTGCTTGCCTATTGTAGATTCACTCTTCCCAGTCTGGTGCAGGTCTACAATACTTTTCCTGGTGTCCTTCGAAAGCTCTTTGGTCTTGGCCATGGCGGAGTTTGGAGTCTGACTGTTTGGGCTGTGGACAGGTGTCTTTTATACAGATGATGAGTTCAAACAGGTGCCATTCATACAGGTAACGAGTGGGGGACAGAAAAGCTTCTTACAGAAGACGTTACAGGTCTGTGAGAGCCAGAGATTTTCCTTGTTTGAGGTGACCAAATACTTATTTTCCACCCTGATTTACGAATAAATTCTTTACAAATCCTACCATGTGAATTCATGGATTTTTTTTTCACATTCTGTCTCTCACAGTTGAAGTGTACCTCTGGTGCAAATTACTGACCTCTGTCATCATTTTAAGTGGGGGAACTTGCACAATCGGTGGCTGACTAAATACTTTTTTGCCCTGTAATGCTCAGGAACAGAACATTGAATTTTGGGTCCATGACCTGAAACTCCCAGATCTTAATCATAAATGGTAAATGGCCTGCATTTGTATAGCGCTTTTCTAGTCCCTAAGGACCCCAAAGCGCTTCACACTACATTCAGTCATTCACCCATTCACACACACATTCACACACTGGCGATGGCAAGCTACATTGTAGCCACAGCTGCCCTGGGGCGCACTGACAGAGGCGAGGCTGCCGGACACTGGCGCCACCGGGCCCTCTGACCACCACCATTGAGAACTTGCGGTCAATCCTCAAGTGGCGGGTGGACAAACAAAAACCCACAAATTCTGACAAACTCCAAGTAGTGATTATGAAAGAATGGGTTGCTATCAGTCAGGATTTGGCCCAGAAGTTGATTGAGAGCATGCCCAGTCGAATTGCAGAGGTCCTGAAAAACAAGGGCCAACACTGCAAATACTGACTCTTTGCATAAATGTCATGTAATTGTCGATAAAAGCCTTTGAAACGTATGAAGTGCTTGTAATTATATTTCAGTACATCACAGAAACAACTGAAACAAGATCTAAACGCAGTTTAGCAGCAAACTTTGTGAAAACTAATATTTGTGTCATTCTCAAAACTACTGGCCATGACTGTACATTATTATCATTGTTTTATGTCACATGACAGGACTGGCTTCTAAGTACTTTGCCAAGCAGTCGACGCGCTCTGGCAGGACTCTTGCTTTCACAACACTTTCTAATGATAGTTTATCTTTGTTTTTACACACATAAAAAAGCAGATATGTGAAACATACTAGTGGTTACTTGTAGTTTGCTCAATCAGTAGTGCTTTTTGATATTGGCGACATGGGCGGTTGCCCAGGGCGGCATCACAGGCATCGGCAACCCTCGGTGTGCCTGCTCGCTGCTGAAGTCAAAGTAAACTTTATTGTCATCTCCGCTACTGTACATACAGTCCAGTATATAGAGAGACGAGACAATGAGGCTCCAGTTACAGCAGTGCAAGTAAACAAACAATAAATATAAGAAGAGTAAGAAAATAAATATACACTTTAGGACTCGGGGTAAAGGATCAATAACAATTTAAAATTCATAATTTACAGTTTGATGATTTAAAGTCTCACACACAACCCGTCGAAAGGGGAGGGGCTGGCTGCTTCCAAACAGAGCACATTTCATTTATAATGTAAATCCAAGCCCATCATGTATTCATGATTTGAATCCTGATTTGTGCAAAATACCAGAAATAAAGACAAAGTGAATCTGTGAACTAAGGTGTAGGGTTGTTAGGTTATGTTGTGGTGATCCTCGGGTTGGGGGATGAGTGTTCATACTGGAGTGCAAAATTAAAACCAATGGAAGATGGACAAGACAAGTTCAAAGCCATCAGGTGCTCAGTTTAGAAAAAAGAGAAAAGAAGAGGAAGAGAAACGAGCAAAAGATGCAGGTAAGCAGATGTGTGATTGGATAATGGCAGCTCATCCTGAAACAATCAGAATCAGAATACTTTATTAATCCCGAAGGAAATTATGTGGGTTACAGTTGCTCCAAGAAGAAATTCTAAAAATAGTAACAGTAACAGACTAAACTCCAACCAATACATTATGTTACAGATGTTACACATTTAAGAAATAGCACTAATATATGCAGATAACTCAATTATAATTATGAAGGATTAACAGAGGGGATTATAAATAAAGATCAAGAAAATTGACAAGAATATTACAGAGTAGAAAAGAGCGTGTGTAAAAAGGATGTAACCATTGCAGTTTTTACAGTGTGTTAGATGGAGGAGCTGTACAGGGAGATGGCCATGGGCAGGAATGACTTCCTGTGTCATTCAGTGGTGCTTTTTGGTAATCTCAGGTTGTATCCCAATTCAGGGTCTGCAGCCTTAAAGTACGCAGCCTTGACGGTCCACAAGGGCCGCGTACTCAAAGACCACTAAGGCCGGAAGTGGGAGGCTTGTGAAATGGGACGGTCTAGCCTGCCCAGGTTGCCTAGCAACCATGATACTAACAGCTGGAAACCTTTCATACAGCTGTGTTTGACAGAAATAAAGGAGAAAATCTTTTGTTCATTTGTTTGTTTGTTTCTACATGAGCTTTGATTTGATAAGTATCTGAGGCTGAGACCACAGGACTGTAAACATGATTGTTGGGCTTCATTTCTGTACTGAACAGTCATTTAAGATTAGCTAGTAAATAACAATCAGCTAATGTTGTTCATGAGACTAAAGTCATCTGAGACTAAAGAAATGAAGGACGCATTTCGAGCAGACTTTGTATTGGGACAGCCTTCGTCGCGTCGCTGTGACGTAATCGGCCTTAAAATGCGGCCTTTAAGGCTGCAGACCCTGAATTGGGATACGGCCTCAGTCTCTCACTGAAGGCTAGGACCGCCCCTGTGCTCAGTATAATAAGGTGATCAATGTTGATTAGTGTTAATCAGTGTTAATTAGTTCATGAACAGCTCTAACATTTGTCTCTGTGCTGGTAAATCACTGCATACAAATTAATGACAGAGTAAATCAAGGCATTCATTATTGGGATCCACAGCACCACGCGCCACGAAATGTTAATGCGTTTGTTTTACTTAGCATCAATGTGTTACTGTGCTACAAATGTCCTCACTGTCAGGGTTTTGACTAAAGGCTGTTTTTATTGTTTCTGCACTCCACACATCACGAGTCTGCATCTCTGATGGGGTGTGGGGGTTGAATGGCACCATAGACGTATCACAAGAAGATTTGTTGAATGTGTTTGGCTGGATAAGTAAAAACAACATGATTTTAAATGTATCTAAATCCAAATCTATGTTAATTGGAAGTAGATTACGCTTAGTCAACAGCCCACAACTAAATCTTTCCATAGCTGTTCCATCATTTGGTCAGCAGCTAATAAGACAGATCTGAACAGACTTCAGTTAGTCGAGAACAAGGCGACCAGATTAGTGTTAAGGTGTTCATACTATACAAATATCAAATAAAATGCATGATAAACTTTCCTGGCTTCCTGTACAAGCTAAATTATACTGTGGCTTAGTTGTATTTTTAAAGAAAGCAATACTGTTAAACACACCACATTTTTTTCTGCTCAGTTGCAGCATCCAGATAAAATACATAATCATACTGATTATTAACAAACCGCAATTTAGTAATTCCTCGAGTTAAAAGCAACTTTTTGAAAAACTCTGTTATATTTAATGCAATTAGAGAATTAGCTTCTATTCATAATTTCAAAAATCACTTAAAAGCCCTGCGACAGACTGGCGACCTATCCAGGGTGTACCCCGCCTCTCGCCCTATGACAGCTGGGATAGGCTCCAGCGCCCCCCGCGACCCTGAAAAGGATAAGCGGAAGTGAATGGATGGATGGATGGCACTTAAAAGCCTATTTAGGCAGCTTTTAATTGTTGTAAATATTGTAAGAGGGAGATGTGATTTGTAATAGAAATTTGTGTATTTTGTCTCAGAGTTATTAATATTTATATGCTCACATTTTCCAAATTGTGAAACCTCACTGTGGATGTAAGAGCCAAATTATGTGGATATTTTGCATCCACTTTATTGCTTAATATTTTATTTGATTCTATTTCATGGCTTGGGCCCCAGGAAGACTGGCAACCACTGTTGTGGAAGCTAATGGGGTTCCTTATAAATGAACAAAGGCTGAAAGCTATATATGCAGGTTTTCAGAACAACATCTCCTCCCATCCAGTGACGCCTGGGAAGGCTTTGAATATTTCAGCAAGATAATGCTAGACCACACACACTGCATCTGTTACAGCAGCATGACATCATAGTAGAAGAACAGCCTGCCTGCAGTCCAGACTTTTTACCACCTCAAAACATTTGAAGCGTCATAAAACCAAAAACGTATAAAAGCAGACCCAGGACTCCTGAGCAGCTAGAATCCTCCAGGACTCCTCAAACATTCATCTCCAGCATCTGCTTCCTCTGTTCCCAGCCTGTTGTTACAAGAGGAGCAGATGCTATACTGTGGTAAATGTGACACTGTCCAAACAATTTTGAGACACGCTGTAGTTATCGATTTCCAAATGAGCTCTTTTTTCTATATAAATAAAATGAGTGAAATGTCTCAGTTTAAACATTTTTTTCCTTGTTCTGTTGTGTAAATCAGATCGGTAACTGGCAAAGATCAGTCCCAACTTTGGTTTGAGGGGTTTTAAACGATCATCACATAAACTTTTGTTCTTAAACAAGCAAAGATCAGCTGAAGAATCCTCATTTACACCTACATAAAATTTACTTGGGACAGAATATTAAAATTAAACCTTGTTTCACAACAGCTGTACTTTATTTTGAAATTTCTTACTTGGTTACGGCGTTTAAAAAAATTTCAGAAGCAATGACTGAAATCTAAAAATCCCTTTTCCTCCCCACCAGCATAGCCTGCAGCTCTACTATATGGTGAATTTTGACCTTTTGCTGATAACTAAAAATGGTCTTCACTGTGCTTTTCTACAGATAATTGAATAAATCTACTCAGAGTAGTCGAGGAGCCTTCCTTCAAATGCTTAGCACGTTAATTACAGCAGAGCACTCTGTAAACAGCAGTAGTCAGTTCCTACAAGGCTGCAACAGGAAGAAAAACTGTGTGCTATGTGACACAGACCGCACCATAACGAAAGGAGGGGGGACGTTACCCTGGACATGCCAGATATCTGTCTAAAGATCATTTCCATTCACAAAGGGAAAAAAATCAGCTGTTAAATAAATATTATTATAAATAATAACGCAATTGTTTGTTCTGTGTTATCATACCTGTTCTGTGTGCAACACTGTAATCAACCCAATCCTGTTTGGTCACTAAGAATATGTTTTTATTACTGTTCCTAGCAATTTGAGCTCCTGGCCGCAACTCTCATTGCCAAAGGGACTGCAGCTAATCAGTTGATACCGTGCGTTTGACAAACTCCATCGCACCCAGTTTCACCACCAATGCCACCAATTTGGCTGATGACCAAGTTTCGGCAACAAGAGAAAAGTACTTTTCCCTGCTCGTATTTAATGTATCACTGAGTGATTGTTAATCATTGTCTTGACATGAGGACTCAAAGCGGCCAGCAAATTCCTCCAGGGAGACAACGGAAACAACAAGAATGGAAAGGACGTGGGGAAACTCGCGGCACAAACGGGGCTGAGGTGCCAGGATTTTACTGCTTTAACCGCTTGGATATGACCCCAAACTGATTGTTCGAACACGGGAAACATGCAGCAGAAGCATGAATGCTGGTGACCAAGTTCACCACGTATGTGCGTCACGTGGGAAGCGATAATCATGCTGGTAGTTATAATACCCACCGATATCCTTTCTACGTGTTTTCTATCATTGACGGTGAACGGCAACGGGATTTACCCCTTCCCCTCCTGCTCCCCTGCTCCTCGCGCTCCCGTGTGTGTGTGTGTGTCATACATGAGAAACAGCTGACCTTGAACACAGGTATGGTCTGCTGACAGCGCACACATTGTATGTCTGAGTCTCCCCTTTGCGCAAATTCCACATTACTTTGGTCCGTCACGCTGAGCACAAGATAACTTGACAGCACCTCTGTACCACAGCTCAAGCACATTTCTGTCCTCTGTCACCACAGTCCAACTAAGACATGCAAAAGCGATTTCTCAGAAAAGCTAAAGACGGCACATTTCAGCGACACACAGTGAACACACATTTAGAATGCAGAATGCTCTCTGCAGCCTACCTCGCCTTGGAGAGGTGCTGATCCATTCTGGCATCTTTACTTTCACTTTCAGCTTATGTAGTCTTAGATGTCGTCATCCTCCGGAGTTTCCACACTACTACCCGGGGGCTATTTAAATAGACTACCTAATTATGTGTGTATACATTTATTTTTACCAGTTAATGGGGATGAGCTTTTGGAAAGTTATGGAACTTCCAAATACTTACTTGGCTCCATCATCTCTATAAGATCACGACCCGAACACTACTAGACATTTTATACAAATCAACTCTTCCAAGTTTGTGTTTTTCCTTCTGACCAGATGCAGCTCTGGATGCAGCTCTTTTTAACGTATCTGTGTTTATCACTGTGTTCACGTGTCCTTGTCACTAAAACAGACTCTGAAGAATGATTTCGCCAAGTCAGAGCAGCTGTGGCAGTTTGTCTTGAAACAACTACTTCAACGTTTCAAACTTCTTTTTGAAATAAAATTACGACTTTAATCTCGAAGTTTCGACTTTATTCTAAAAATTATCGATATTTTTTCTTAATGTGGCCCAAAGACTCCTTTAGTTATTCTTTATGTCACAGCAATGTGCACTCTTCCCTCCATGGAGGAGCTGAACCTTATGTATGGAGGAACATTTGTGCCAGTAAGAAACAAACAATAAAATCAGAATAAATCTGTAGTTTTTAGTATACTTGCTATCTTATTATATTTTCTATTTGATTCTGTGGAATGAATGATGAGGGAAAGACCTTAAGAATGTGTGTCTATGCTAATCCACTAGTTGAAACATACACTGCTCCAAATTTACTGTACAATGCTCATGTGATGATGACGAGAACAATAAAAGCTAAAAAGAAATATTTTTAAAAAGTGTCCCTGGTGTTTCCCTGTGATCGTTTGGTGATGTGTTTAAACTACCCCAGACTCCCATGAGACGTCCCTGCAGGATAATCAGTACTAGGATGGTTGGTTTCTTCCCATTGTTTGCCCCGGCCTCCTTTTGTGACCTCCTTGGTGAGTTTTTTGATGTCTTCTTGAAGTTATTTATGTAGGCTGGCCCACATCCATTTCCATTCACTCCAGATGCAGCTTATTTGGTCATTTGCTCAACTGCAAGTAAGGGACGGAGGAGTGGGTGAGAAGTTTGGTGTCAGGGCAGCTTGACCCACACACCTGGCCTCCATCCAGTGTCTCCCCCTTCTGAGGTTGTTTCCGAGGCCAGAGAGGAGAGCGGTGTGTGGTTCTGAGCTGGGAGTGCAGCCGGAAAACTGGACCGTAAACTAGCCCACTTTATTTATCCTGAGGGAAATTCTTTTATCATGAGCGTGCTCACAGCAGCAAGATGAAAAGAAGAAAAAAAGAGTGCACAAGAATAGAATAAAATAGAATACAATAAAAATAATAATAATATACCTATCAATAACGTGGCATACGTTGTGCAAAATGAATACCAAAAAAACGCAATCAGGCGTGAATTGGCAAAACTGAACGGAGATTTCCAAAAATGTGGTTAATGAGCTCATTTCTGATTGATCCGTTTTTTAAAAACGCACTGAAACTGTGTTTTTGTTTTTTGATCTAGAGGGTTAACTACTTTTCCATATATGACCTGGTATGTTTATACAGAACTTGTTTGATTTCACAAATGAAATAATAGTTTTTTGCCTGATTTGAAATGTTTAAAAATCAATAAGAATACTTGTTCACAACAGTGAATTAGCTTCTGCCTTCAACTTCAGGTCTTTGTGTTGTGCTGGTAGAGATGGTCTTTCATCTCTAGTTACTGTTTA
This sequence comes from Haplochromis burtoni, assembly GCF_018398535.1. Lineage (NCBI taxonomy): Eukaryota > Metazoa > Chordata > Actinopteri > Cichliformes > Cichlidae > Haplochromis > Haplochromis burtoni. Next base: position 35,138 of record NW_024583660.1, read on the forward strand.
AATCTTTGTCAAATGTCATGTGACTTCTGAGTAATAAACACCTGGTTCTAATTATAGCAATTCTGGGCTTCTTGTCCAGAGAACAGGTGGGAGCAAGCAGTTTGATCATTTATGATACATTCATGATATTAAGACATCACACACAGACACACACACCAGTGTGGACAGTAAATGTTTTATTTTACACAACACACCACATCCTTCTGCTGAAGGTCGTCAGAGTCCACATGCTAGATTTAAATTAATTTTAGAAAGAAAACAACATACCGAGAAAAAACAAAAACAAACCTCCAGCAACACAAGAAACTGAGGAAACAACATGAGTAGAGACAGGACCATTTACCAGTTTACACACACACGCACACACACTAACCAACAAGACAAGAAAACAAAAGTATTCTGATCCTAACAGGAAGCCAACTGCTACGACTTTGCTTTCCGTTTTACAGGCTCGTCATCCAAACTGTGAGAAGCCTGGCCACAACGAAAACCTTTCTTTCCTAGCGACATTACTTCTTAAAACAAGACCAATTCTGTCTATGCTGCAGCGAAGTCATCACGGCACACGGATGATGGATTTTCAGGCAGGTTTGTGGCGCCAAAGTTTAGGTTTGGTTTTATTTAACAGAAGCTGCAGCAGCAAAGCGATCTCTAAATACCAACATTACCCATTTCCCCAAATACATTTATGGAAACTATTCCTATTATAAAATTAAAAATATTTTTGTTTCAGTGTTTCTAGAAAGCAAAAACAAACTGTTTTTTCTTTTGTAAATTCATTGAATCAACCACAAAGCATTTAAAACAAGAAAGGAAACTGAAACCAGTGATGACACCAAGCTGTCTCCTTAAGGTTTCATTTTCTATTGTTGGTTTGGAAAATAATTTATGAAGTTATTAGAATGACTGCCATAAGTATAGAGAGGTAGAGACATTGTAGCTGTAAATTGCAAGCATTTTACTAAACTGTAAAAGGGACATGCAGCTTCATGAAAAGAGGAGGACAGCTAGGCTGCTCTGACAGACGGCAGTCTGAAATATGAGCTAGTTAAACAGAAGCAGAGGCCACTCCGGTTTGAACTCATTACAATATCAAAACCAGAATCTTTACAGCCTTTGAAGTTAGAAATACAGTCAGTGGAAACACGGCAAACGTCTGTCTGAATATTTTGTCAATAATAAGAGATGCACTTTTGCTGTGGACATGTAAACACATCCTGGCACATTTAACAGATGCCAGCTGCACTACGGTCTTACACTTTGTAAAAGTCAGCAGGCATGCCACACATGCAAGGTTTGCTGTAGGAAGTGCACCAATTTAAAAAAAATAAAATAAAAAAATAGCGTTGAAACAGTTTTTTCTTGGTGAACACTTATGTCAGACACATGTGGCTCTGTGGGAAGGAACCACTTCATTGCCCCTGGAAAATAGAAGCATGTCAACAAGTTGGCTCTTCATACTTCCTTCACTCTGCCCTTAACTGGTAAGCAGCTCATGTCTGGCATGTACAGACAACAGATACAACTTTGGAAGTGACATGAACCCAAGTACCCAAATGAGTCATTACCCAGAGCAAGAGACAACCTTAAATGAAACAGATTAACAATAAATAATTAAAAAAAAAATTACAAATGTAATGAGTCAAAAAAAACAAACAGCTGTATTCCCAGCTGCCAACATCTGGACATCACACTGCCATTCCCCCCTTTCCATAACCCCTTAGCAACTGTTGCTACACAAACTTATCAAAAACAAGATTCCCCTTTTTAATCACCGCACTAAGCACACGACACAAAAGAACGTCACTGTTCTGTTCCCATTTTAAAATGTCACACATAAAAGCTGCAGCTTGATGTTGTGAGCAACGGGTAAATGACCACTAGGTTATCCACAGCGATATATCATCCATTATTACGTCTGTTGTGCAGTTTGTTTCTGGCGTTCTCAGCAGTTTCCCAGTAAAGAAAGGAGAACTGAGTCACAACCTTTCAGCTGGGCCAAATACATCACAGTAATGTTTGTTCTAATTACATTACATTGCCCAAGTTGCGTTTTTGGATAATGTTTGTCCAACTTTATTTTGCTGTTTTACTCTAGCTTCTTGGAGTGGATGGCCTGTGAACGTGAGGAGAGTCAAACTTCAATTTAACAATTCAAACAGGCTTCAAATGATAAGAGACGTTTGAAACTTGTTGCTTGGAGGTCTGAGCCACAGTTCTTCCTTTACTTTACTAGTAGATTTACTCGCTACTTTACACGCTTTAATGAATTCTACGATTCAAATTAATCTTCCATGTTAATCATATATTAAACACCAGAAGCACAACAGAAAGGCTTGCTTTGACAGTTTAGGTACATTTACTGATAATACTTGTGCAACTCTTTGAATGCAGGACTCTTACTTGCACTACTATGAGCAGCGCGTCGCAAGCCTTAGCAGAGTGTGGCTAAGCATCAGCAAAGAGAGCGAAGAAAAAGCTCAAAAGTTAGCAAATAAACTAAAAACACAGCATTTGTTTTTTTAAATGTGATGATAATCATTTTAAAATGCAGCTTTGCATGGCTTTGATGGCTTTCCTTAAACTAATCCACATGCAAAGCGATGTATGGCTGAACAGTTGGTCACTAGTGGAGATTCCACAGTCTGGCTGTGATGATGACGCCATCCTGCTTTCCTATGGATGCATAAGTCATTCCTGACAACAGTGGCCAACGTTCTCTCTCCAGCTAAGTAAATTATTAAGTCAGGCTGATGTACTGCTCTTGTCTGGAGTTCAGGTGATCAAACGATTACACCGGGTTTATGGAGACTACACCACTTCCATCCGTCAACACAAATGGCACATAAAGAAATAAATGAGTGCAATTTGGCCAGAACTTCCTTTTTCCTGAACACTGACTTTAGCGAAGCCATACAACATGCACTCTAACCTCCAACATCAAATTGAAATGAATGGTGTCAGTGCGCTCTTCACTTTTAGTGAGATTAAGGGTGTCTTAATGCTTTCCACCAGTTATCAGGGACATTTGTCTCACTTTCACTCTAAGTATGTATGTTGAAGATCACAGATTTTCCGAGTGATGATGCACAACAGCCTTGCAAATAACTGGGGTTTGGTAGCGTTGAGGCTTATCTTTTGTCACTGAGTGGGAGGTTTAAAAAAAGAACAGTAGTTTATGTGTTGGCCTGTAAAAGGCTGCTGTACATGT
>NW_024583660.1:39813-55849 GCF_018398535.1 Haplochromis burtoni
TTTTTTTTTCACATTCTGTCTCTCACAGTTGAAGTGTACCTCTGGTGCAAATTACTGACCTCTGTCATCATTTTAGTTGGGGGAACTTGCACAATCGGTGGCTGACTAAATACTTTTTTGCCCCACTGTATGAAACAAGCTCTCTGTTGTTTGCCTCTGACTTTAACTTTGTCAATTAATGTCTTGTTGAGCTGTGCTTTCAACATTGTGGGTTCTGAATTATTAAGGAAATATTCGGCCGACATTTGTTTTTACTGGAGCTTCTTGGACTGTGGATGGTCTGTGCCTTTGGATGATGAAGAGGTTTTGGGATCAGCTGAGAGAAGAGCCATGATGTCCTGCATAGCCTTACTTATCTGAACTCCAGAGTCCTGGGAGGGGAAAAAACGAAAAAGTAAGTATTGAGAAGTGAAAGGGTAGTGTAAAAAGCAGACAAATGTGTTACTGGGAAGACAATTAAAACCACAGAGACAGAAGAGGGAAGAAAGAGAACATGGACAGAAGTGAGAAGTCAAACCCTCTTTAGAATGAAGAAGGGATTTTTGGAGAGTTTCAAAATGAAAAGAACAAAATATTTATAGACATTCATCTTGTTAAAATATATTAAATTCAGCGTAAGCCTTGGGTTCAGGCATTCGTGTGGGCCCTTCTTAAAAACCATTAGACCCATCTATACACTCTTGCCACCAAAAGACCCATTAAAAGCTCTGAGAACAGGACACAATGTGTGAGGTATTAACCCACTCTCAAATTTGAATTTCCCCAGATTCCAGTCTGACTGCACAATGACAGCTTTCTGCAAAAGCAGAGGCTCATCTGAGGAACATTTTGGCCAGGGACCGGACTGAAATACAGAAAGTGTGGCATATCAAACAGTGTCCGTATAGGGCTGAAATATGCTCAACTCCATGAACTCAAGGACATAAACGACTGCTTTAAAATAGGACCGAGCTCTCTTTCCAAAAACGATCAGAAAACGCAAAAATGTCTGTTATTACATTTGTCTTTGCATAAAGTGAATCAGTCGAATCTAAACAATCACAGAAAAAACAGGAAGTATTGTGTCATTTTCTTGAGTAAGAGTCATTTTTTGTTCTGTTTTGAAACTCAAACGACTTTCATAATTTCAAACGGAGATTTACTCACGCAACATCAAAGGTGTGCGCCTTTTTTGACGTGACACTGCGCGCCACATGATGTTTACATGAGATTCATTTCTACAATCGCGGAGACAAAATGCTGTTGCTGTTAATCTATCTGCAGTTTTTACGCGCTTACATATTGACAAGCAGTTACTGTCCCTCCATTTAGAAAGATGGAGGTGTCAGAGTGAACTTCTCCGTTCAACACAGACGCTCTCACAACCAAAATCCTGGTTTTGAATAAATGTATTTTTTCTTAATTAAAAGTTATGCATGCTGTATGCATTTTTTTAAATTCCTAAGTTGAGAGTCTACATCAGCCAAAAAAACTCTGTTTTCAGTTTTTAACATTTGAAATGATGAAGGCACTTGAAAAGTAACACAAAATTAGCTGCCTTTCCAGAAAAACAAAAACCTTTCATAAGTACTGAAGGGTTGGATCTTTCCCTCCGAGGCTTCTAGACTTCTAATTGGCCAACACTTCTACAGGGCTGGGATTTGGCTTGTTCTTGACAATGTTTCACAGGTTTTTGGCGTTTACATGTGGACGAAGATATTTTTTAAAACTGCACACGTGGATGGGATTTTAAAAAAATTTATTTTTATGTTTTCTTTTGTTTGTTTTTAAGACACTGATCTGAAAGGTAAATGTGTGTGTTAGAAGCAGCTTTGCTGGATTTGTTTTAAGTGTGAATCTTTTTCTTTGATCAGCTTTTCCACAGGTTTGAACTGTGAGGCCTTTCTGTCTTTCTGGGAAAACACAGGCCAACATGTGAAATGAGAGCGTGCACCGCCCTCAGAACGTTGCTCCTGTTAATGAAACTGAATATTTTATGGATCTAAATGTTTAGAGACAATAGTGAGGTACTGACCTGTCTGTCTCTTTAAGTTGTAGATGTTTAATTCTAGGCTACATGTTATTCATCTCCCAATGAGTCTGCTTGGCATATGCTATGTATAAAGGCTCTGGACTTTTCCAAAATGGCATAAAAAGCCAGCTTTAGCGTGATTATTACTATTTCAATTTCTGGGAAGTTTTCAATTGTCTCTCCTGTGACTATGAAGAGTGTGGCTGGTGCAAGTTTTTTGTTTATTTGTGAAACTGAGCGTGGGTGTGGAGATTTCTGATGCCGCTGCTGATTATTCAAACAGTGTTTAAAACGTGAGTCATTTGGTACAGTCGTAAACAATGCACCCCAGTGCAGGCCTTTGAACTGTATGTTAATAAGTACATGAAGTGTACCTGTACCTCAATAGCTGAGAAGAGTCTTTATCCATCATTTGGTGATCTACTGATTTGTTTTTTTAATGTGGCACCTTTTTTTCATGAACTGCAGATGATGAAAAATGTGCTTAAATTAATTTTGTTCATAATTACTGAGCTGCTTAGCTACTTCTTTACTATGTGAATAAACTATTTGAACAGGAAAGGTATCGTAGAATTAAAAACACATCTCAATAGAAGCAACTGTTAAAATTTGGAATGAAATTTATGACTGAATATGAAATCCAAAAGCTGCTGCAATCCTTCGTATTAATGATCTCACTCTCTCTTCCTGTGTGTGTGTGTGTGTGTGTGTGTGTGTGTGTGTGTCCTTCCTGAGTTGACATTTCACCCGTAATGAACCATGAAGTCAGTGTGGATTGAGGACTTCCTGAGCTGTTGACGAACATAAAAGTACAATCACTCTGGACAAAATTAGTTTTTATCTACCATCATGTATTTTCAAACACCATGCTATAATTGTGTTTAGCTTTTGAATGCAAAAACTTATGTACATAGTAAATACACAGTCAGCTTATTTACATAGTTGTCCCCAACTTTTCTCACTTCTCGTTTCCCTGTCAGCAGGCTGGATAAGTTATCGTTGCAAGAATCATCTCATGATTCTTCAGACTCAAATTCTCTAGACCAGCGGCCTGCAATCTCTTTTCAAAAAGAGTCATTTTTGGCTAAAAACACAGAGCTCCAAAAACACACTCAAGATTTACAATGAAGGCAGCACCGATTAAAGCACCAATTAGTCTATCAGCATGACTATCAGGTGTAAGTACAATATAAAGCGCCTTGAGGCGACTTTTGTTGTGATTTGGCGCTATATAAATAAAACTGAATTGAATTGAAGTACCCTACACTGCTCTGCTGCAGGCCATTGAATAATATGTAGTTCAGTTCATCTTTACAGTGTCATGATGTATTTGCCTCATTTGAGGAAATATAGAGGTAAAATAACAAAAATTTAAATGTCAAAAAGTTTTGAATTTTCAAAGGAAACTTGGCAATAAAAAAATGCAACTCTGGCATTTTTATTCTTTTGTGAGTTGGGTTTAATTTGAGCTTAGATGCAAACTTAAAATACATTTTTGTTTTTTGCAATTTGACGAACAAAAGCCAAAAACTAGGATTTTTCTCAATTCCAGGTAACACAAATTGTCTGTACTTTTGTATTAGCTGTGCTTGCACACGTGCTCAGCCCTAAAGGCCCATTTTCAGCCAGGAATGTCAGGTTAGGGCTGTGTGCAAGCAGGAGTGGTGGTAAGGAGGACCCAAAGTGCAGACGCTCGGAGGCAAGAGTGTACTTCAAAACAGCTTTAAAGCTAAACTCAAAAAGTAACAAAACTGGCACGCACGCACGCACTCACGCACGCACGCACGCACGCACGCACGCACGCACGCACGCACGCACGCACGCACGACACAGCAAGAGAGTAGATCGCAACAAGGATGGAAGAAAACACAGGGCTTAAATACACAGAGGGAGCAATCAGGGAATGAGTGACAGGAGGGAAACACAGCTGGGGCAAATCAGGCCTAACGAGACAAGGGGAAGCAAAACCAGACACATTAACATGAGACGTGGACCTTCAAAATAAAACAGGAAACATAACACAGACTGAACTTACAGACACAGACTCACAGGCAGGCACTACAACAGAGGGAACAGAGACGTGGGACCAGGACAGACACAGACACAGACAGGACACGGGGATGTAGCAGGCAGGGGAGACAGCAACTAAGGAATACACAGAGACATAAACCATAAGAAAGAACTCTAACAAAAACCCAAAGACTAGAAATTATAAATAATATAATAAACTCAAAAACCCTGGGTCAACGACCCAGGCATCCTGACAAGGAGGAACTAACCGACTGTGATCTGAGTCCTGCCTGTGTTTTTTTCCAAATGTATAAACTTGTCTATAGTGATGATAAATAAACAAGCAGCAACTTAGTAATGCTGTAGCTAAACTGATGTCATCAATTTGCAGACTGTTCCCCTTTCTGATGCTCACACGAATACTTTACTGGAAATCAAATGTGTTTTTTCTCTGAAAAAGCAATTCATCTTTACTTTGATTTCTAACTATTTTCTTGCTGCTGACAAAGCGAAACTTTCTGCAAACTTGGAAACAACTCCAAAGATTAGCTGTTTGTATGTAAAAATATTAGCTATTGAGGTTTAGAATTAAGAGGATCATCTGATAAATCAAAGGGCTGACTTTGGCATTTTTTCAGAATTTTTATTTTTTTTTATTTTAGATGAATGTGTTTACTAAGAAGAGCAGATGATTGAAATGGAAGTGAAAATGTGTGAAACAGTACATTCTGTCCTTTCGTGGAACAAGGGTTATGCCACATATCTTGTCCACATGACATTATAGCCTGTATTAAGAAATAATTCAGGGAAAATTCAACAACATTTATGTGTCATTTAAAACCACAATTCCACCCTAAACACTTAAAATCCTGCACCGTTTGTGGTCCTGCTGATTTGTGATGTTAAGCTGTGCGGTGCACAAAAGTCAAGGTGGCTTCAAACAGGAAATTTCAGGAATTTAAAGGACTTAAAATGAAAGTCTGAAGCAGGCCCTGTTTTGGTAGTATTTACAGAGTAACCTGTCTTACTACACTGATAAACTTCTCGATTGTACTGTAGTGACTCATCCAAAGAGCCATCTGAGCCAAGAAACACTCCTAAAGACTCGTTAGGATACGACCAACATTTTAAGATTGACAGAGCCAAAATAAACATCCTGACTTTACTGGGTCAGTATTTGGTTTTTCTGCGTTCACAGTTTCTGCTTTCATCATTGCATCATTTAATTGCATCAGTTAGGGCAAAGCTGACCAAGTGAAGAAAACAGAGTCACAAAAAGCAAACAATATTATGTTGTTCCCACCAAGGGAGGAAATGCTTCCAATGTAGTACCTAATAGGCCAGAGTGTGCCAGTTGTGAAAAGCTCCAGAGGATTGTCTGGTGTAAATGAGCTTTCCTACAACAGTGCGTTATATAACACTGGGACTCTGAACTTCAAGACACAGAGACGTTACTTACAGTCTGACTGCAGGAGTATTTGGAAGAGACGTGGGAGTTGACCATATCTTCACCCACGATGATGCATGAAACCCCATAACCATCATCAGTGACCTGCCATGACAGTGAAGACACGAGGTTTCGTATCAACGCCTCCAGATGTACATTATCTAGTTATCCCTCCCTCTCCTGCTGCTACTTCAATCATGAAACTAATCAATGATCAGCTGATCGGCTTTTCTGTCATGAGTCCGTCTCTCTTGTTTGTTTATCACCCACTTTGCACCAGAAAGAGGAAACCAGCGGCTGAATAACAGCAGCACGTTTAAGCTTGATAAGCTGTTGTTAGAATTTATTTGCTTTCTACACCAGGATCTTTTTCTACGCAGCTGACGGCTGTAACTGTGCAGGGGCGGGTCTAGCAAAGTTTAGCCAGGGGGGCCGATAGGGCATTACGACCTGAGGAAACAGGGAAAGGGGGGCACAAAGACATACTTTTCTTTCTAATTTTAATAAATAATTATCTGAATCTTACAACCAAAGTTTTCATCTGATGTAAAATGTATAGAAACCCATTATTGTATACAGTAAATATTAAGTCAAATTTATGACCTAGTAAAGTACTTTTTCCTTTGGGCAGATACCATCTGTGCAGTCAATTCTGTTGAAGAAAGAAAGATGTTGAATCTATTTAATTATTTTAGAAAAATTATTTATGTGCATTTTTTTTAAATTTACTTTATATTTTATTTTTGCTTTTAAAATTAAACACAACAGATTTAATTGTGAACAATTACTACAGTTAACATTTTGTGAACTGTAAGCACGAAGAAAAAAGAGAATAAAACGTATAAAAAATCAAATCAATAGAAACATAATCTAATGCATGTGTATTAAATTGAAGTCGATTAAGCATTATCGGGTGGAGGGTGGGAGGAGGTGCTGGGAAGTTTATTTCACAAAACTAAAAAGTTGACACGACATGCTCTCATTTCCTTTACATTTCCTGCTGAGATATTTTTAGAGCATACAGGGGGAAAAAGAAAAGAAAGAACAAGATAGATAGATAGATAGATAGATAGATAGATAGATAGATAGATAGATAGATAGATAGAAAGATAGATAGATAGATAGATAGATAGATAGATAGATAGATAGATAGATAGATAGATAGATAGATAGATAGATAGATAGATAGATAGATAGATAGATAGATAGATAGATAGATAGATAGATAGATAGATAGATAGATAGATGCATAAACACTGATCTTTTTTTATTCTAATGACAATATCCCGAAAAACAGAGCATTTCCTTCCTCTGGATTTTCTCCCTGATCCATTCTTTCAGGGAATCACAGTGGTCTGTGTTTTTGTAGTTGTTTTTCCCTTCCCACATCTCTTGCATCTTCTCCATGTACTAGTACACAGTTAGGTAGGAGCTCTTGAGCTGCCACATAAATAATCTTCCAGAATAGGAAAAATTGAATAAAAAATATAATCTAAAATAAAAAAAAGTAATGCATTTAAACAATGACTGGAAAAAAGAAAGTGAAGCCAAGGAAAAGGCAAATGTGAAATTGAAAGTATTTAGTTCCATTACATGCAGACAGGAGGGTGTGGGTGAAGGAAGCAAAAGTACAAACACATGCACACACACATGCACACACACATGCACATAAAGGGACTTGACAAGACTAAGGTTGAGAGATTTGGCACACAGAGAAGAGAGAGAGAGAGAGAAGGGAAAACAAAAGGAGACTGAAAAATATGAAAGCCAAAGCTGATGCAAAGCACTCCTGCACTCCTTACAAATGCCCCTCCTCTTAGTTAGTGATAACAAACAGAATCCAAAACCAAACCTTGGCATATATATCAAAACTGTAGGAGCAGGGGGATTTCCACTGAATGATACACAAGAGATTCCCAATATGAAAACACTAAATAGTGACATATTAAAACACTGATTTCTGTGTTTTGGTTGATGGAGATTTGACGCTTAAACTTAAACATCATTGAGGTCTGCCACATCAAGATTGCATGCACCCTGTCCTCGGTCCTCTCCACTTTCACCCAGTACATGAAATGACACACCAGAGACAATAAAACTTTGGACTTACAGTATATCCTGCAAATAAAGCATTTGCCTTTTCTGTTCAGTCGAGTTCTCACCCAACTCATCTGGATGTATGCACACAATTTATAGCTAATGAGAGTACAGAAAGCCCAATAAGGGCCAGGTGTTAAAGCGTTAAATGCCTACCTACTCCCTGTTGCACTTAAAACATTTATTTACACCATCATGGGTTTCTGTATATCTTATACCAACATCATGCATCCTGTATTACCTGTTTAAAATAAGCCATCTAAAACACTGCAACAGGCTGGTTGAGGAAGCAGGACAGAAGCCAAATGTGTTGTAAGAATAGCAAAGGCTTCTCTGTACTGACAGAGCTGACCCCAGATGCTCCTGAAAATGGTGACACCACAGAGTCCCTGTGGGCACTGCTCCTTTTGTGAAGTCATTAGAGTCCAATGAAATCTAAAGCTTGGAGGTATTACTCCTGTATTCATCTCTGTGGTGTAGAAAAATCCATCTCTGTGATTTGGCTAATTGCATGATAAAGGTTAATGCAAAAAACTCCACGTGGATGCAATGCCCCATGGGCTTCACTGCTCTCAGGGCTTTTGAAAAGTCACTAACAGAACACCTGTCAGGTTTCAGTCCTCAGGGACGTTCAACATTGTTGCAACACGTTGATGATTGAAGTTTTGTGACTGGTAAGCAGACCTTTGAGAACAACACAAAAGTGCTGCTGAAACAGCTTACTGAGCAGGGTTCACATGGTCAGACTCTCCAAATTCACCTGGGACAGGTGATCACGTCAGACGGCAAGTCCCTCTCGCTAAGAAGGACTGCTGTGATTTAATCTATTCCAAACCACAAACAGACAATGATGACATTTCTTTGCATGACATTTTGCTGTAAATGCATACCAAACTATGCAACGTGAGTGGCTCCACTGTCAACAATGATACATGGGAGGTGGACCAACTGCACACAACAGACAACATGTGACTAATGACACGTGCTTTCACAGACCTAAAACTGACACTGCAGACTGCACCAAGTTATGGATTATCCATCATCAATCCTAGCAAATCATAGGCCCAGACAGTGGAGGAAAGTAGCCTCTGTTTTATCACTGGAGCACGGGGCGACAGCAAAGGCCAGTGGTGTAGTTCTCATCCAAAACAGAATCAGCAGCCAAAAAAGGCATTCTAGCTTCATGTGACCTTGTGAGCTACTCCGACTCAAGACTTTTGGTACCATATTGTGTATCACTGATCCATCTACAGCAAAGACACATGACTGTATGGCAGCCTCCTCTGACCTATAGAATAACAGGTCTGGTCAGCTCAGACCAGGTGGTCTTTGCGAACTGCTCAGCATCACACAACCCAGACACTGAGTTTAGCTGGCAAATCAACTGATTTGCTTAAGCTGAATGCTAAATGATGCAGGGAATCACTGCACATCAAACCTGTAATATGTTATAAACTACAGCCATTTTTAAAGATAGAGTTGGACAGAATATGAAACCAGACCATATCTTTAACATCAAAAGAACACAACAGAAAGCTGCCACAGACTAGGAATGTGGGGAAAACAGCAGGGACTTGCAGAACAGGTGAGGCATAGTATGGCCCTCATAGAAAAAACAAAACAAAAACATGTCTACGCGAACTTTTCTCCTCATTATACTAAACTCAGGGACCAATATCGGTACTACATTAAATGTAGAGGAAGATGTGTTTTGACTAATCGAACATCTGCGTACTGTGACTAAGTAAAATCCTGTGCAAAGAGCATGTGTGCAAAAATGGGATGCAATGGCAACAATAAAGGTCAGGATACACTTTGTTCTGCATTATCAACAAACAAGGAATCCACACAGTGGATATAAAGGAGCCATTATTTTCCCCCTGTTTATCCATGCCATATTAACCTTTGTAAAAGGGTTTTTCTTTCAATAAATCTCAGAAAACCACTGTGGTTTTAACGCTCTGTCCGTGTCCAAACCCTGTAAATAGGTAAGCTGGTAATAATTCTTTTTCATTTGCATTTCAAATTTTATTTTTAGATTAAAAGGAATGTGAGCAAAAAAGTACCAGTCCAAATGAAGACTGTGTGCCAACAGACTATCTCAGAAAATGACATGCTGGTATCACCTGATACTTATTGTTGCTCGACTACAGCTGGGATGTTTTCATGTAATGATGTAATGGTGTAAAGTAACTGGATCTTTGATCTGTATGCTACAGAAAGGAAGTTTGTCACCATGATTATTTTCTCTCCCACTGAGAAAATTGTAAAAAAAAAAAAAAAAAAAAAAAACATCAGAAAGTCAAATGAGTGAAGCTTTGAGGTTGGAGTTTAACCAGAACTACTCACCATATGATAAAATATCCAAACTACCACATAATTCTTACACGAAAAAAAGACTAACTACACTTTCCATATCCAAAACGAAACCAAAATCATAGGGAAAGGCTCAGATATTATATACAAGTTGTGGCTTCCACAGAAAAAGACACTTCAGAGTTGTCTAAACTTGTGGTATTGTGACATGAAAGGACAGAGTGGAAGGGAGATAAAGAAAATCCCCATCTGTTCCTTTAAAACTTTCATAACTGGGTCACTCTCACTTGGAATCGGTGGGACTTTTCCAATACAGGAAAACACCTCAGTCCCCAGAATGAGAGCATGGGTATTTGCTTAGCTAGCACCATGCCCGACCAATATTTCCACTAACCAATACACACACTGAAAACCAATTACACATGTACTGTACATACAAATACGACACCTCCTCCACCACATTTTCATCAGTGTTTGTCAGGCTGTCCTGTGGCTATTAACCACTGTTTGGTTTTTTCGTTTGTTTAATCTTTTCCTCCCCTGGAGCGGATTTTAGAGAATATGTGCCTCCATGCTGCAGCTGCTTTCTGTGCAGCTAATCAGATCCAAATATCTAGGACTACTGTCACATTGTAAGCAGGACTGAAAGGCGTAATGTTACGTCTTACTATTGGGGAAAAGAAAAATTCAGCGCCGGTCACTTTGGTTCCCATAACAGTTTCTCCTTACACTCCACTCATAAACCTTCATGCATTTTTAAACAATGTCTTTTTATTAAATGTTTTTCCTTTTATATAAACAAAAAGAAAAGAGAAGGATTACAGATGATCTGTACATTCGGTTTAAGTAGCCCGTATATTTAGGCTTTGAAATAAAAGGGGGGGGGGGAGAAAAAAGGGAAATATAAACATATGTATGATATTTGCCAAGGTAACATAATCCCTGCAAAATAATCCCATTCATTCCCACCCAGGTCACTGCCATAGACCTGTCCACTGTATTTCCACACCTGACATAAGAGAGTTTGCTGAAAAATTCTTATAGATTTTGAAATGCATCAATGAAAGGACCCTGCATACTTTCCAGTAGAGTTCTGGAGCGAGTGTCTTATTTTTTTCTAGTTTTAGACACGCCATGAGGTCACATAACCACTGTTTGTGAGTGGGGGGGGCAGCATCCCACCACCTCAGTAGGATTGCCCTCCTGGCCAACAGGGAACAGAATGATAATGCCTGTTTTAGAGGCCAGTAGAAGCACATCATTCCCACTGATGCCAAACACAGCAAGAAGGGGGCCAGCGTCACACTCAGAGTCCAGCACAGGGTATGAAAAACGTCTGTCCAGAACTGAACGAGATTGGGACAAGACCAGTACATGTGGACCAGTGAGGCTTCAGCAGTTTTGCATCTGTCACAATATGGAGTGATTTCAGGATAGATAATCTGGATTTTGAGAAATGGGCTCTATGCACCACTTTGAACTGGATTTAACAGTGGCGGGCACATAATGATGTTGTGTTGACATGTTTTAGTATAGAGGCCCATGTTTCGTCAGAGAATGTCATGTTTAAGTCTTCTTCCCACACTGTCTTGAGCTTGGATGGAGAGGCATGTGTCAAATTTAACATTTTATTGTAAAGCAGGGAAATCAGCCCTGTGTTGGTTGGATAGAGTTGTAGGATAGTTTCTAATCGTGTAGGCTCTGGTGGAGGGCTTGAGCCTGAAGTCTGGGAACAAATAAAGTGCTTGACTTGCAAGTATCTGAAAAAGTGTGATGGTGTAATGGCAAATTGTTCAAATGATGCCAGTTTGTTGGCTATGAATAGGTCTTGAAGCAAGTTATTCCACTTCTGTGCCACTCCACAAACCCAGCGTCCTGGATAGAAGGTTTAAAGAGACAGCTAGATGCAATGGGGCTGAGAAGGGAGAAGTCACAGAGTTTAAAGTATTTCCTAAACTGGCCCCATATTTTTAATGAGTATACCATTACAGGGTTGTGGATGGAGTTGAATGAAGAGGATAAGAGTGGAGAGCAAAGTGCTGCTGGTAAGGATATAATATTGTCACTATGCAATTCCATAGTCACACAGTCAGGACAACCACTCCGATCTTGGTAAAAATACCAGAACACCAAACATCGTATGTTAGCAGCCCAATAATAGAAACGAAAGTTGGGAAGTGCAAACCCACCTTCAATTTTAGATTTTTGAAGATGCACCTTATTAAGCCTTGGACGTTTACCCTGCAATAAGTAAGATGAGATGACAGAGTCCAGCTCATTGAAAATTGAATTGATACATCCTACCAGAGACAGAGAGAGTGATGTCCAGTGGGTGAGGGACGGCTTCACTTGGTTCAGCAATGCACTCACATTTTCTTTGAAAAGGTTTCTGGTTTTTTTGTCATTGTGATTCCCAAATATGTACATTTTTCCTTTCAAATTTGAAGGGAAAACTCGTGAAGTCTAACATACTTGCTTTGCTACTTAACGGGAAGAGCTCACTTTGTGTGTGAATGTGTGTGTGAATGGGTGAAAGACTGAATGTGGTGTAAGCGCTTTGGGGTCCCTTAGGGACTGAGTAAAGCACCATACAAATACAGGCCATTTACCATTTGTGTTCAATAGAGAAATGGGTCTATAGGAGACACATTCCAACAGATCTTTTCCTTTCTTTCCTTTAAGTGTAATACAGGCTTCACAGAATGACTGAGGAAGAGATCTGGTGGTGTCAATGGAAAATTGTACTTAGTAGTCAGTACACGCACACACACACACACACACACACACACACACACACACACACACACAGAGAGAGAGAGAGAGAGAGAGAGAGAGAGAGAGAGAGAGAAGTATAAATAAAGACCGGGGCAGTTTCTCAGTGCGAGTCTCAGTTCTGGAGGCTGCCAAGAAATTCTGCGTGTTTCTCTTCTCTGATTCTCTACTGAAGAAGTGTTTTAGAGTACATCTCTTAACAGGTGATATTTCAGAAATGTCAAGTTTAGCTCAGAAATCAGTAATTGAATTGCAGCTGTGAGTAAAAAAAAGAAAATCCCTGAATACTTCATTTATTTTTCATGATCTGTGACTATGTTGATATCTTGTCGAATTTTAAGAATACTTTGCCTTTCCCTAGAACCTTTTGGAAGGCTCCGCAGTAATTTATCGGGTTTGTCACCATGCACATAAAAATTTGATTTTATGTATGAATAGGCGTTCAGTCTAGTACCTTGTACTAGAGTGAACTAGCGCTTTTAAAATATTTCATGATTCTGTTTGAGAGCATACTGTTCATCAGTCTCCTTAAGTTGACTCAGAGCTTCCCAAAGTGTGGGGCCCGCCCCCTAGGGGGGAGGGGGGCAAAGCCATTGCAGGGGGAGTGGGGTATGAAAAGGAAAAAAACAAACAAACAAAAAAACAACAACGCTTGGACACTGTTAGCACAGGCGCCCACACAAACACAAAGCAGGAGATGAAGCATCACTGAATGTTTCCAAAGCAACTTCATTCTAAGCCAAAGACTAGAAAATATGGTGAAGCAAATCTTCCCTTTGGTTTCACCTGCACAAGTGCCGAGGTCGGTCTCCCCTGCAGAATTGCTTTTCCCTTCGTCGGGAGCAGCGCTGGGCTGTTCAAATCACGGGCAAACAGGATCCCACATTCCTGATTTTTAGTTCACAAACACTTCTTGTAATGACTAACTACTCCTGACTTTTTGGAGATGTTTGCGCTTTATACAGTAAAGTTACAGCGGGATACAAATAATATCAGGCTGATCCTGCCAGGATTCGTTCCAATTTTTCTTGTTTTACATTTTTCTTGTAAAACAAAAAGGGGCCTAGCAAAAAAAAAGTTTGGGAACCACTGCATTAACTCTTTTTTTTTTTTTTCATAGGTGGACTGTTTTTTTAATTCTTGCTGAATAAGTAATAATCTGGCCTCTGATATACGCCTTAAAGGCATCCAATAGAACAAGGCTGGAAGTCTCTGGGGGAGAGCTGGTGGCAAAGTAAAAGCGTATCTCATCCTTTACAAAATTTTCATCTGACAGAAGGGTCGAGTTGAAGTGCCACTGTGCAGCTTTAACAGGAGGATGTGGAAGAGAGAGTAAGAGGGGCGTGATCTGAAATAACTATGCTATGGTAGGCACAGGAGTGGACCTGCTGCAGATAATTAGTGTCAATGATAAAGTAATCAATTCTTGAGTATGTATGGTGCACATGTGAAAAATAGGAGTAATCTCTTTCATGAGGATTTAGGGTACGCCAAGCATCACACACTCCATATCCTGATAGAAAGGCATGAATGACAGATGCAGATTTGCTTTGAACATTACTCTTAGGACCCAATCGCAAACTCACAGAGACAGGAATGAACTCAAAATCCACAGCTTTATTGCTGGAGAGCAAAACCATACAAACTAAACTGGGAAACTATAACGAAATAGACAGAGACACACACGGCCATGAGGGAGAACACGACACAGAACTGAGGGAGACGCAGACATAAATACACAGACGGTTAACGAGGGAAGTGGGAACACACGGGGAACGCAGGTGACACCGATAATCATAACAAGACACGGCAGGAGTGAACGCAACCCTGACGGGAGACGGGCAAAGTAAAACAGGAAGTACACAGAGGTTAAGATAAGATAACCTTTATTAGTCCCACACGTGGGAAATTTGTTTTGTCACAGCAGGAAGTGGACAGTGCAAAAGTTATGAGGCAAAAATTAGAATACAATAAGAATAAATACAGTACACAACTGTACAGAATAGAATAAAATAAAATACTATATACAGTAGAATAAAATAAAATAAATATACAATAAGATAAAAATAGAATACAAATACAAATACTATATACAACTGAGTAAAAATACAACAGGAGGAGAGAGAGCACGGGGAGAACGCAAACATAATGGGCTGGGAACACATGGAATAAAACACAAGGAGGGGAAATGAGGACTCACAGATACACAGAGGGGCACACAGGGGGTAATCAAATAAGGAACATCTTAACAGAACCCAGGAACCACGGCATGAATAAAGAACAAAATACAAAACACACAAAAGCTAAGAATACTGGGCCAACATGGCCCAGGACCATGACAGCCAAGTAAATACTGGAGGACTAGTATGTGTCAATTACAGTACAGCCTTTTTACAGTCCTGCCAATTTCTATTCATGGACTTTGGTTTAATTTATTCTGCTAATGGCATTCACTCATTTGATGTGCCAGTTTCAATCACCCTCACAACGCTGCCACGAGAAAAACATTTTGCTCCATGAAATACAGAAAAAAAAAAGTTACGGCTACTGAAAAAACTACATTTTAACTCTGACATAATTACACATCCAGCTCTGGATAAACAACTCTTGTGACGCTGGTGTTTAAAGTACAAAATCATAAAGGGTGTGATTTTCTTGTTTTCTTTCTTTTAGAGCGGTCAGTTGCCGGACTCATCACCATCCACATCCAGTTCAAGAAAACCTTTCATTTGATGCGGTTAGGTGACAAAAACAAAACACTTTGAATGGCACAACTGGAGTCTCTCCTTAATCCTGTTTAATCAGCTGTTAAATTAGTTGCTGGGAAAGGAAAAGACCTGTCATACCATCTTACTGTGATGTTCCTTTTAACCTGCAGTAGTTTAGAGGACAAATTATTTTGTGCACTCTCATTTCCATCCTGAATGTGAGAGCAGTGGCAGCACTTTGCAAATAATAAATAATAGGATGCAGTTTCACGCACCTCCTGCCATTGAATAACATGCTGGGCTTCCTCTCTGTCAGGATGTCAGTGGGTGGGGGAGATATCATGGAATAAAAAAATTAAATGTACGTCACATTTTTGATCTTGAAAAATAAAAAGGGGGGGGGGGTGACATGTGCTGCTCATGAACGTAGTCACTACTGCAGTCCCAGAGTGGAGCCACAGGTCTTAGACAGGAAGACTTAATGGCATCTTCATTCCGGAATGGCACCACTTACCTCAACATCCAGCTGTGAAAGCTGCATCAACCTGAGCCAAAAAGTGATCGAGCTGGAACAAAGGATATCCACGCTATACCAAATCCAGGGGGCTGAATGCGAACTTGACACGATCCTCCTTGGCAAAGCTCAAACCACCGCTACTAGCGCTGAGCTAGCCG
>NW_024583661.1:0-7738 GCF_018398535.1 Haplochromis burtoni
CACTAGGTCTGGAAATGGAACAGAAGCTCTACTCTGTATAGAGATATTGTCATCAGCACACTGAGACTCTTTGTTTCAGTGCAACAGCAGAAATCACTAAAGTCTTCGTGTAGAAATGAGGCATTCAGGACTCTGCAGATGAATGCTGCTGTGAACTTGAGTGAAATCTGCAGAGGAAAGGGACTTGTTCCTTAAAGTCTCTGTGCAGATCTGTGAGCGTCAAACTCAGTTATAATCACTCAGCTATTACCTCTGTTTGCTCCTCTTTTCTCTTTTGATTGGAATGGTGGTAAACAGGGTGGTTTGTACTAAGAGTGGATGAGCTTTGTACTGATGATTCAGAGTGGTTTAGACAACAGGAGCTTATGTATGTAGCTTATGTAGATGTTTTGACTGGGACATGTTACTGGTGGTTTGAGTACTTCATCCAGCAGTGACTGACAGATCGATGAAAATAAGATGACCACAACTGTCAGTGCTGCGGAGTGAAGTGCTCTGAGAGCAGTTCCACTCATGAATGAATGAATGAATGAATAAAATATAAAAGTAAAGTTACATGATATAATAACGTTATATAGATACTTTAAAACAGAGTTTTTAAGCGTGCTTAAATCAGAAGATAAAAGACAACGCATGGAATAGAAACAGTTATACAGCTGTAAGCCTCCATTAGGTTCTGTGGAAAAATACACAAAACAGTGTGCGATATTATTCATTAAATATCAGTAAATTAAAGTCCATTTAATTCTAGGGGTAATTACACCCTAACCCTGCGTGCCATATTATAAAATGCTACCAAAATTCAGATATAATGCAAAACCCTGAAATGAAAGTTGAAAGACTTCATCTTAATCACATATTTATCGATTGACTTGCAATACTCTCCGGAGATCAACAAAGGGAAACCTACAAAAATGGTGTCTTTGCCTAAGACATTGTGGATGACATTATATAGCATGCGTGTATATTAGTGCACAAACTCTTTGTGGACTGGAAATCTCCCATCACTTTCTGCTGCTTGTATTCTGCAGTCTCCCATCCCTCCAACTAGTAAGTAGGCGGTGACCTTTACGTTTGTTTTCAGCCTCGGAACAAGAAGATAATCCCGATCAATACAACAAGCGGAGAGTACTCATACTTGGAAAATGTTGGGAATGTGACAGCGGAAATGGACTTTCTGTTGGAATGCTATGGATGCCCCTCCACACAAAGAAATACATTCTTTGTGCCAATTTAGTCGGATGATCAACCATCCGGGGTGTCCCCAGACTCTTCTCAACCCTAGCCTAAAATCATGTGATCAGCAGGGACGTCAGCAGCTTGTCCCGGGTGGTGACAGAAGTCAGATGAGGGGTCAAATCCTGAGGGAGGAAGACGCATCTAGACGGACTTTCAGTCTCTTTCAGCTCGATGTGAAAATTTACATGTAGTGAGACAGAATAGTTGTCTGTAGCACCGCCTCAGAATTACATCTGAAATGTCCGCTGGAACATCTGTACTGCTCAGCTGGACCCAGCTGTGGCTCTGCCTCCTTGTTTTGGTCTGTGCAGGTGAGACTTGACCTGTTAAATGTATCTGTATCTGTACGTATTAATAAGTAAGAAATTTAAAAAAATAACAAAGTGTTCCCTGAAAACGTCTGTCTCTAACTCTGATTCATCTAATATCAGTATAACAGCATATTAGTAGCTTGGAGAGTGCGTCACCACTTGCCTTTCACTACACTGTACCTTTGATTTAAACCGCTTTGTATTCTTTTCTTTTATGTACTGACATCTAACTAACTTATCATCGATTCTAGGATCAATCTTTAAGTGCAGAGCCTACAATTAAAATTAAATTAACCAATTCACAGATTTCTCTTCCAGGTTAAGGTGGACCCTTTAGTTATTAAACCTACAGGTTAACTGTCAAACATGTTGTTCAGAATTTTCCAAAGTATTTTGAACAATTATTGGTAGTGAAACAGATAAGAGGGAAAACATGCACAGCATTGATTCAGTCACTTAACTACAGAGAATAGAACAGAATAGACTTTAATTCCCATTGTACATCTACAACGATATTTAACCGACTACTGTACAAGAAATATAAATAAGACGAGCGCACAACAAATGGCACGTGATAAAATGAAGTTGTGACATTTACAAATGACTTGAAAGTACATGGAGACAGTCCACTATATCATAAAGCAGTCAAAGATCACACTGCCTCTCCATACACCTGGACGAGAAGCAAACTGATAGGAGAGCAGCTTAAGGCATAGGTGTCAAACTCTGGCCCGTGGGCCAAATTTGGCCCGCAGCCTAATTACATTTGGCCCGCGAAGCCATACCAAATTACTATTAGAGCAGGCCTCTGGTATTATACAGCTAATATATATATTGTTTAGTATTAAGCTTTGCTGTTCCATATTCAGTTTTTCAGCTAAACTTGTTTGAGTCCATAAGAAAAGATTCATTCTTATATCTGGAGGAAGATTTTTTTTTTCAATAAATATTAATGTTAGCCCGCGACTTTGTTCCATTTTGAATTTTGGCCCACTGTGTATTTGAGTTTGACACCCCTGGCTTAAGGTAAAGTTTTCATGCAAGCCCTCCTCTTATTGTGCAGACTCAACACAGGGCATAAGGTACATCTGCTTCAGGGCTGGAGAAATAGATTTCATTGGCAGTCTGTTCAAGCCATGTTTGGAGTGCTCTGAATCCTGTTACCATTCAGATCAGTCAATGTGTTCAATTTAGAATGTCCCCGTGCAAAGGTGTTACTGGAAAGCACACAAAACATCCATGAAATATATCTTTAAATTATCTTGCATTTTTTATTTAACAAATTTCCCATGTGTGGGACTAATAAAGGGTTATCTTATCTCCGTATATTTGTAAACCCTTACAGTTTTTTCTCTTTCCATCTAACTTTGCCATTTGCCCATTTGTTCAGTTTCTGCTCTCTCACTCTCTCTTGCTCTTTAAAAGACAAAGGCCCCCAGATGGCAGGTAGAAGGAAAAGCAGGAGTTTGGTGGTGAGAGCAGGGACTTTAATGTAGGGACTGTGTAACGGGAGAGAGGTGGTTCATATGATGGAGAGAAAGTAGATATATATATGTGCAGCAAACCAAATGGAAAGGAAGCAAGACCAGGTGCACCGGAGGTGGATTCAAGCTCTTCCAGAATGATGTAGAAGAGAGGAGAGATAGAGTAGGGAAACTAGAATGGAAAATTTTATATTCCATTTATACACCAATCAAAACATATACATCTCAGTGGTCCCTGATCCTCACAGTGATTGGCTGATGTAGAGGTGAACACTTACTTCATCCTCTTTGCTTTGTGTTGTTTCCTCTTTCAGACCAGAAAAACATAACATCTAAGTCTGGACAGAACGTCATTCTGCCATGTCGAGCTCCAAACAAGGACATCATTGTTTTAGAGTGGAGCAGAGCTGACCTGGGAGAAGAATATGTCCTAACGTACCGAGACGAGCAGTTTGATCCAGATGAGCAGCATCCATCTTTTAAGAACCGGGTGGATCTGCAGGACAGACAGATGAAGGATGGAAACGTGTCTTTGATTGTGAAGGATGTGATGATTAACGACACTGGAACATACAAGTGTCGTATCATCATGAATGAAACACGCTTGTGGGAATCCATCAACAACATCAACCTTCATGTTGATCCTCCAGGTGAGTGAGTAGAGCTGAGTGTGTGTGTGATCAGAGGTGAAGCTGCTTCCTGGTTGTTGATGTTTGTTTCTAAAGATGTTGTTGATGAGACTTTGTAGAAAGCAGCTGGTCTGAGTGATGTGATCAGAGTGCAGTAGATAATGTCTGACAGCAGTTTGAAGAGGAAATGGGATTCTGTTCTGTTCTTCACTCATCACC
Source organism: Haplochromis burtoni (assembly GCF_018398535.1). Taxonomy (NCBI): domain Eukaryota; kingdom Metazoa; phylum Chordata; class Actinopteri; order Cichliformes; family Cichlidae; genus Haplochromis; species Haplochromis burtoni. The sequence continues at coordinate 3,883 of NW_024583661.1, forward strand.
TACCTGACAGCTGACACCTCACACCTGTTTCTCACCTGCAGGTCAGACAGGAGGAGGCAGATTTGTCCCACTGATACTTTGTCTACTTGGTTCCACTGTCTTTATTGTGGTCAGTTTTCTGATCTACAGAAGAAAACCCCACAAATAGGATTCACACGTCCTTCCTGTTGAACAGCAGCATATTTAAAATGTCTCAGAGCTTTTTAACTGTGAACTGAGTCTCTTGCAATTGTTACTAAATATTTATTAGAGTTTTCTCATTTTAAAGAAAAGCAAGGCAGCTTTTATTCATTACATTTTTTAAGCACTGCTTACATGTATTTGCACATCTCTGGATTTGTCAATATATTTACTTCTAATATGCATTTTATTGTTAATGTTAATGAAATTATAGCTGAAGTTCCTGATTCACCGCCCAACCCAATATGCAGTTTTATCTGTTTATTGGGTTTCTGTTTACAGTGTTTTAAAGTCTTAACTGTGAATATAAATTGTATTTTAATGACTGAACATGTGTTGCTGTGTTGATATGTGCCTGTTTCTTTTAAAATGTGTATGTTTGTTTTTAAATGTTTTCCCAATCTTACCCCACCTTACCTCTCTGAGCTTCTTCATCCCTACACACCCTGTTGGTCTCTTACTTGCTTAGTTGGAGTACCGAGATCCGGGAGGAAGCTCAGAGGGAGCAGGGCCTTCTCTATCGTGGCTCCTGAATTTAGAGAGGTCCCATCTCTGTCCACTATTAAAACACGCCTTTGGCTTTTGACCTCAGTGAGACTTAGTGTCTCTTGTATTTAAATGTGTTATTTAATTAATTATTTTATTTTTCTTTTATTTGCTTTCAATTAAATCAAATGTTATTTTTATTATTTAGTTCCGATCCATGGCACTTTGCGCCAGCTGTGGTTGCTTTAAAGACTTTATTAAAAAAGATGATGGTGATACTTGTGCTCATTGTAATTCAGTCTATATCTTAAATGTTGTTTTGTATTATTTTATGCTTTTTAATGTTCTTATTTTTTTACTCTAATTTGTTTACAGTGTTTGGTGCTTAGAATTAAAAAAATAAAATAAAATCATAACTAAAGAAAAACTGAAATAGAATAATCTGAATTTTAATCAGTCTTGAGAAAACAAACATCACTGACAGGTACAACCTTGCCACTTAAAAATATTAGAAATGAGAAATAATCAAAAACATGCCAATTTAGTCATGTTTACAAATCATGCCACACAGGTTATCATGTCACTTGTGTTGCACACTTGGATTAAAATGAATTGAAACCAGTGTGGCTTTGTGAGTTCGCCTTTACTGCATCTGCAAATATATACATGGACATAGCACAGCGTTACACACTTTTGCAGTCTCACATAATGCTTATAGGCGCACTGCCTTATGGGTAGTGTTTAAACTCAAACCACTAATATTTCTTACAGTGGAACAATGAAATAAACATAAACACAAGGTAGTGTGATCCACCAGTCTACATCTGCTGTGATTACAGCCCGGTACAGGTATAAATCCACAAAAGTGCCACGAGGTTTCCACACAAACTAATGAATCAGATCTAGCTGCTAATCGTTAGCATCACAGCTAATTCACATCGCTACCAATAACTTATACACTAATGACACATAGTGGGGATTAACGGCCAACTTTCCCACATTCTCTGCAACCCCGTGGACTCATCTGTAGACACATTTTAAGTTATTTACCATCTTGTATCTGCTTACCTGCAAATATATACATGGACATAGCACAGCGTTACACACTTTTGCAGTCTCACATAACGCTTATAGGCGCACTGCCTTATGGGTAGTGGCTGGCTTCTTTACTCCCGCTAGAGCTGCTCATTTTAGGGGATACTCCCTCTTGTGGTGTAACGGAGGAATAACTACGCTTCCTGCACTATGTCATTTTTGGAGACTGGGGCACACATTATTTTACCACAATCAAAGAAAATACAGATTTGAACAATCAGACCATTTAACTAACTACAATATTGTCACTAAAGATTATGGGGGGTGTCTTGTTTTGTCCACAATGTCTTTCTTGTCCTTACACTCTCCCCTCAAAAAGTTAATGGCGTCCCGACATTCTACCAATATCAGTCCTTATGTGGCAACTATACATTGCTTGTAGGAGGCTACATCCCTTTAGGAGTCAGAGTTCAGCATCACTGCTAGCCACAGTGAAACACATGACATGTATCTCCCCTTCATGTCATATGTCGCAGCAGGTGTTATTGTGCACGATAACAGTCCACTGCTTTTCCGTCCATATCACGGGTATCTGCATCTTTACTGAGTAAGGTGCTCTCACCTGGACATAACCTCGCTACATGACATGGGTGCCATTCTCATAACAGGTCATTACACTAACTCTTCTTTATGGCTAACAAAACAGAATTAACATTTCTATTCTTCTAATAAAGCATTAATAAAAACCTGAAAATGTAACTGTTATAACTGCTTTACTGCAATATGTAACATATGACTGTGTCTGAGGTACTTATTCAAGTGCTAATGTTGGCTGTCCTAACTTGTGGTAAGTAAACATTAGCTTTTGTTTTCTCATTCTGAAAGGATACTTTTTCACACTGACAGGTGACTGGTCAGTGTCCTCTTGGTCACTGCACTCCATCTCGAGCTGGTGCGTCTGCTCTGTGTCTTTATTGTTCTCTTGTGCCTCTGTATCCTCGTCATGCTGGTCGCGTTGGTGTTCTATATCATTCACGCCCAGATTCTCTTCTTCGCAATCCTCCTGGTGTTCCATGTCATTGTCATCACAGAGATCCTCCCTACTGCCTGCTCCACTTTCTGCATTGAACTCGGATGCTTCTGTCCACCAGGACTGTCTACCACATTCCCCTTGTTCTGTTGACAGTCCTCTGATTGCTCTCCATTCATCTTCATCCTCCGAACTGTCCTCTTGCTCATGCCGCTCATGTCTGTCCTTGTTGTTTTTCTGTTTTTGCTTTCCCAGTTCTGCATGTGAGTTGACTTTTTCGACTGGTAAGAAGTCACACGGCAGCAGGAGGTTCCTGTGGACGACTCTGACACGTCCCTTGCCATTTTCTGGCTTAATCTCATATACTGGGCTCTCCTTATGTTTCCTTTGTGTCACCTGAAACACTTGGTCCTCCCAGAAGGATCTCAGTTTCCCTGGTCCTCCCTTCTCACCAAAATTCCGGACCAGTACTCTGCACCCTGGGTACAGCTCTGCACCATGTGTTTTTCTGTCATAGAGCACTTTTCCCCGTCGACTCTCCTTACAGGCTGTCGCTGAGGCCAGTTTGTAAGCGTCCTTCATGCGAATCTTCCACTTCTCAGCATAGTCTTGATGAGAAGGGCTTTGGTCATTAGCTGTGAGACCAAAAATCATATCAATGGGGAGTCTGGGGTTCCTCCCAAACAAGAGGAAATAAGGTGCATATCCAGTAGCCTCGCTGCGCGTACAGTTGTACGCATGGACCACCTTTGCCAGGGATGCCTTCCAGTCTGCTTTTGCCCCCTCTGGGAGGTTCCGAAGCATGGCCAGCAGTGTCCTATTGAACCTTTCTACCTGACCATTTCCCTGGGGGTGGTATGGTGTGGTTCTGGACCCCTTGACTCCACTGTATCCCTCCAGCTTGGCAAAGAGTTTGTTTTCGAACTCTCTTCCCTGGTCATGATGGAGCCGTGTGGGAAAACCAAACTTCAACACAAAGTCTCCAAATATTTTCTCTGCCGCTGTTTTGGCACTTTTATCTCTGCAGGGATAAGCCTGAGCAAATCGTGTAAAGTGGTCCATGGCCACGAGGATATACTCATACCCTCCCTTACATTTCTCCAAATGTAGAAAATCAATGGAGAC
>NW_024583661.1:7763-12763 GCF_018398535.1 Haplochromis burtoni
ATAGTTAAGCATACTTAATAAAATATACTCGAAGTATGCTACTTTTTGGTAAGGGATGATATCATACAGTTAAGGTTTGGCTGATTAAAGATGTTATTGCGTTACTTACTTTGGCATTCACAACACATCTGTCGCTAATGACTTGATACTGCATCTCCCTCACCCATCCACACACCATCTGGTTATAGGCCTCCAAACTTTTATAAGATTTAAGGTCTGCTGTCTTCTGGGCAAGAAAACCAGGTAGTTGATATCAAGATACGCAATAGACGGAAGACTCTCCGGCTCGTCATTGATCCAAGATGAAGGAGCCAACTCGTTTGGATCTGCACACCAATAAAACCTAACTTTTCCAAATATCGTGCCCTTACCTGTGGACCAAGTCCTTCCCTGTATACCTTTGCATCCATAACGCATTTTGAGGAGCTTTTCTGTGGTTTCGGACATTGATCCATTGCAGTGTTTACCTCCGAGTGCCTCCAATATGGCCGCACATGCAGGTTACCACCCAGAATGTGACGTGACATTACCAATAAGTTTGATGTGTCACATGGCCCTCTTCCTATTGAAAAAACAAAAGTTGTATCCAAGATGGCCGACTTCTGAATGGCCACCATAGTCACCACCCATCTTGAGGAGTTTGTCCCCTCACATATACTAATGTGCCACAAACAGGACTTTAATATCACCAACCATTCCCATGTTATTACGGTGTATCCATATAAATGGCCCACCCTGTAGATTGTACTACAAGCTGTTTTTTGAGATACATATTAGAGTAGAAGTGCATGAAGTCCAAATTGATCTGCTGTTTTTCCTTTTTGTTTTGTTTTGGATTTTTCTTTTAGCTTTAGCTGAAAATGAGCACATATATCGGAGATAAGAGTTTGTGTGTTTGTCAGCTGTTTGTGTGGAGTTGTTCTTTATGTTCACCTCAAATCAACCTGAGTGTGTAGTACCACACTCAGGACTTCACCATGAAGACAAAGAAGTGTTTTATTGTATGAAAACCTTCAAACCTATAACCCAGGCTGGACTTCGTTCTGGATCACAGCACAGAGCTCCTCCTTTCAAACTTCTCAGTGAATTTGCAAAGGGACATGACTCAGAGTTGAAGTCTGCTTCTACCTACTGGCAACACTGAGCATTACAGCAGGGCAGCTGCTTTGCAAATGCCAGCAATATAACCTCTTAACATCCACCAGTTGAAAACATTAATATGAATAATACAGTATTGTTGATGTCAGCTTTTCATGTAAAAACTGTGGAAGATTTTCAGTTAATTTCCACACAGCATATCTTTTTAAACTGTGGGAGAACACACAATCCCATGATAGCAGCTGAAGGAAGTTAGAACCCAGAACTTTGTAGGCTTAATGCAACAGTGCTCGCAAAAGCTGCATCACAAACTCATGTAATGATGTTGCTCTATATTGTTTCTTCTTGCTTCGATAATGTAGAAATATTACTCTTTGAAAGACGATAAAACATAGGTATTAATGTTCATATCTTTAGTCTGAAAGTGCAGTCATGAATTTAAATATCCTTCCAATGGTTCCAATGGTTCCAATAGCTAGCTAACTGAGATTTGCTGCTTTAATACGGTTATGATATTAACGTCCTTTTAATAAGATTAACGCTGATGGTACTAATTTAACACGGTGGCACGGTGGTTAGCACTGTTGCCGCACAGCAAGAAGGTCCTGAGTTCAATTCCACCATCAGGCCGGGGTCTTTCTGTGTGGAGTTTGCATGTTCTCCCCGTGTTTGCGTGGGTTCTCTCCGGGTACTCCGGCTTCCTCCCACCGTCCAAAGACATGCAGCTTGTGGGGATAGGTTAATTGGATAATCCAAATTGCCACTAGGTGTGAATGTGCGAGTGAATGTGAGTGTGAATGGTTGTCTGTCCCTGTGTGTTGGCCCTGCGACAGACTGGCGACCTGTCCAGGGTGTACCCCGCCTCTCGCCCTATGACAGCTGGGATAGGCTCCAGCGCCCCCCGCGACCCTGAAAAGGATAAGCGGAAGCGAATGGATGGTACTAATTTTAATATTAAGTGACTCTCACTGATGATCTGCTTGTATCCATGTCAAGATTTAAAGTCAAATATCTCGCTCAAGTGGCAACATTGAAGGGTAGCATTTCAATAATCTGTGAATCATAGTGTTCCAGTCAGTCATCAGTGTGTCTCTGCACAGCTGTAATGTGTTCAGAGGGCCTCAGTGTCTGAATGGTTCCAGTTCAGCTCCATAACAGCAGCGTCCCTGGTTTGATTCCTGTGTTTCACATCATACTCATCAGTGAGGTAAGCAAGATTTTATTCATACAGTCCCTTTAAAGGGAAATATTAAAAAGTGCTTCACAACCAAAAATACTAAAAACATGACACCCAAAAGAAAGCTTTAACCACTAAGACATTATAAAATTGAATGAACCACTTAACGGTTATTTGAATTTGTTCATTAACGGAATCACAGCTCATCAACACCAGACTGAGGGAATCTTTGACACTGACATTGAGTTTATATTTTAATATAATTTAGCATAGGCATCTTAACAAGAAATTAGTACAACCCTGTTTGAACAAAAGAAACACAGACTCAGAGGAAGAGGGCGGGCTTTACTTGGTGTCAGTGACAGAAATGAAAAAGCTCAAATGAGTGAGAAGGACGATGAAGGAAACATCTGTGCTGTGTCTGCTCTGTAAGTAGAATCTCTGTGTTTGTTTGAATTCTTGTACTTTGACTGTCTGCTCTCCTGATAACTGATGATGGAGGAGAAGACATGAAAAACAAATCAGGCTGAATTCAAGTTCAAACACCACGAGGACCAACTGCAGGTCTGAACTGACTCTTTATCTTTGCTCAGGAGTCGAGGAAACACAGCAGGCAGTGAAAAGATCAAATCATTCACTCATTATATCAACACAGCTGCACAGTGGACACATGACTTTACTGTGTAAAAGTAGTGAAAAGTAGTGTTTTATATATGCTTAGAACATTCAATGCACACTATCAAACAATAACTTTAAGTGTTGTTTTTTAGAATATAATCTTAGAGTCAACATAATTAGTCCGACCTGTGTCACCTGAATCAAATTCACCAACAAAACTTTTTGTTCTATTCAATTATTAACAAAAACAATATATAAAGATCTGTAAATTATATTCTAAAATGGCACAACAGCACATTTGCTGAAAAAGTGGTGAGAACTTATTTTTTAAATCATATCTAATAGTACACACGTCACAGTGGTGCAGTGGTTCGAGTCAGTTGTGATGTTTGGTTAACTGCTGATTTTAGGTCTGAATGTGACACAAATCTTTCTAAACAATTGGCCCAAATTTAGAGACAAAGTGCCAGGACATGTGTTATTTGAATTGGTTCCAGAGTTCATTCTGTTTGAACTAGTCAAGATAGATTCTACGTTTAGTTTTTTTGAGACCCCTAGACCCAGGTTTTTAAGCAGGTTTCATCAGATTCGACTTGTGATTTTACACACACAGTTTCTCACATGCTGGTGACCTTGTGGCTTAAATGGCATTTCCTATCTATTTGGTCATAGATTTTAATAAAACTGCCCAAATATCTGTTAGGAGGCATTGCCAGGAAGGCCACTGAGTGGGTAGATTTCCTTTTAGAAGGACTTCCATGCAGCTTTATAATGTGAACAAATTTATGGAAAGTAGGAGCGAAGATAGTTAAGGAACTGGAAATGTTTGAGAATGTGTGTTTTGATCATAGTTTGGACGATGAATAACATCTCTGATTTTTTCCTCTTCAAATGTGTCAGGCACACAGTTGAATATGAAGGTAGAATAAGATTAGCACTGTTGCTTAATCTTGATGATGGGACATATGAGGGAAGTTCAGAAGTTTAAAAATGTGGACTGTTGTAACAGTAAAACAAGCAAACAAAACTTGCTAAGTGTAGTTATGAACTTGTTTCCTTTGTCTGAAAATAGGTCAGCTTAGTCAGGTCTAATTGCCTTAAGTGTCACACTGTGAGTGTTGTTCACTGTGAGCTGGACTGTGTGTTTGTGGTCTGTGGTTAACTGAAGCTAACAGCTCTGCACTCGTCCAGCATCCTGTTTCTGATAGAAAGAAAACACTTCAGCTGCAGGTGTTTCAACACAGAGCTGTTCATTTTAAAATTAATTTAAAAGCATTTCCCAGTCTCTATAAAAAATCTGACGTCTATAACGTTGATAATTTAGTAGTTTCTGTACCATCCTGACACGTTGAGCACATGCATTAATCATGTTGATGATTCCAGTTAACTGTAGTCTGAAGCTGCTTCTCACTGCAGTTTGTCCTAGTTTGGACAGTAATAATGGTTATACTGTGAGAAAGTGTTTGCTTTGTGCTGAGGTGAAGCAAGTCAGTCTGTACTGAAAGCAGTAGCAGCTTTGTGGTCGTCCGCTTTTCTTTTTCACAGAAACACCCCTCAGCTTCATGTGGCCAATCTTTTTTTTTCATAGCAGTGGCATTAAGATAAAAAAAAAAGTATGAAATGCTGCTGTGGTTTTTTTTAAAGTTGTCGCTTATTCTCTTCATGATGCAACATTAGGGTAGAAAGTTTCCCACAGCTCTGCTATAGTATAAAAGTTGTGCAGTTGTTATACCTGTTGTAATTTCACATAATTCTGATTGTTTACTTCTGCAGAGACGGATTCAGATGCAGTCTACTCAGCAGTGAAAACTAAAAATGACAGTTATGGACAAAAAACTATCAGAACAAGAAGGGCCAGGTACGACTTCTCTTTAACTTTAACGTTGGACAGGGACAAGCTAGCTGCTCACCCTGTTTCCAGCAATAATGCTTAGCTAAGCTAAAGAAAAAAAAGAACAACACACGATTGAAGCTCAGAGCTCTGACCCAGTTCACACTTCAAATGCAAATGTAAATAAGAGAGGCATCAAGGTCTTGATTGAACTACAAAGCTTGTAATCATGTTTCCTGTTGGGTTTTTTTTAGTTTTTTTTAACTGTATATGTTT
>NW_024583661.1:14717-23648 GCF_018398535.1 Haplochromis burtoni
ATAGGCTCCAGCGCCCCCCGCGACCCTGAAAAGGATAAGCGGAAGCGAATGGATGGTACTAATTTTAATATTAAGTGACTCTCACTGATGATCTGCTTGTATCCATGTCAAGATTTAAAGTCAAATATCTCGCTCAAGTGGCAACATTGAAGGGTAGCATTTCAATAATCTGTGGATCATAGTGTTCCAGTCAGTCATCAGTGTGTCTCTGCACAGCTGTAATGTGTTCAGAGGGCCTCAGTGTCTGAATGGTTCCAGTTCAGCTCCATAACAGCAGCGTCCCTGGTTTGATTCCTGTGTTTCACATCATACTCATCAGTGAGGTAAGCAAGATTTTATTTATACAGTCCCTTTAAAGGGAAATATTAAAAAGTGCTTCACAACCAAAAATACTAAAAACATGACACCCAAAAGAAAGCTTTAACCACTAAGACATTATAAAATTGAATGAACCACTTAACGGTTATTTGAATTTGTTCATTAACGAAATCACAGCTCATCAACACCAGACTGAGGGAATCTTTGACACTGACATTGAGTTTATATTTTAATATAATTTAGCATAGGCATCTGTACACAAGTAAAAAAATCGAGTTACCCACCACCGCCTTTGTACCAACTGCTGTCTTCTGGGCAAGAAAACCAGGTAGTTGATATCAAGATACGCAATAGACGGAAGACTCTCCGGCTCGTCATTGATCCAAGATGAAGGAGCCAACTCGTTTGGATCTGCACACCAATAAAACCTAACTTTTCCAAATATCGTGCCCTTACCTGTGGACCAAGTCCTTCCCTGTATACCTTTGCATCCATAACGCATTTTGAGGAGCTTTTCTGTGGTTTCGGACATTGATCCATTGCAGTGTTTACCTCCGAGTGCCTCCAATATGGCCGCACATGCAGGTTACCACCCAGAATGTGACGTGACATTACCAATAAGTTTGATGTGTCACATGGCCCTCTTCCTATTGAAAAAACAAAAGTTGTATCCAAGATGGCCGACTTCTAAATGGCCACCATGGTCACCACCCATCTTGAGGAGTTTGTCCCCTCACATATACTAATGTGCCACAAACAGGACTTTAATATCACCAACCATTCCCATGTTATTACGGTGTATCCATATAAATGGCCCACCCTGTAGATTGTACTACAAGCTGTTTTTTGAGATACATATTAGAGTAGAAGTGCATGAAGTCCAAATTGATCTGCTGTTTTTCCTTTTTGTTTTGTTTTGGATTTTTTTTAGCTTTAGCTGAAAATGAGCACATATATCGGAGATAAGAGTTTGTGTGTTTGTCAGCTGTTTGTGTGGAGTTGTTCTTTATGTTCACCTCAAATCAACCTGAGTGTCATTTCTCTTTAGTTCTGATCTCACTGCTGAGCTGCACAACAAACCAAGGTCAGTAACCTTCTTCTGTCACAGTTTAAACCTGAGAAATGCTCACTGATATGACCTGATTGGGTTCATGTTTCACAATGTAAAGTCTAACAGATCATCAGTTTTTCATTTTAACCCTCACAGCTCGTCTGACTGTGAGTCCCAGCAGCTCTCAGTTCTTTAAAGGAGACTTTGTGTCTCTGAGCTGTGAGGAGGACGACAGCTCTGCTGGATGGACTCTGAGGAGAAACACAACAAACAGACCCAGTGTAGAGATGGATGGGGAAACCAGCTGGTTCTTCCTGTAGCATCAGCTACATTGACACATGGACAGTGGAGTTTACTGGTGTGAGTCCAGAGAGGGTCCCATCAGTAACATGGTTAACCTGACAGTCACTGGTAAGCTGAGTGTGTGGAGTTAGTGTTGATGAAGCTGTGTGTAAATGGATGAAATGCTGTAGTTTGTCTCTGTGTTGAGGTGGATCAGTGATCCTGCAGAGTCCTGTCCTCCCTGTGATGGAGGGAGATGACGTCACTCTGCTCTGTAAAACAAAGACCACTCCCTCCAACCTCCCAGCTGCTTTCTATAAAGATGGCTCCCTCATCAGGAAGCAGCCTACAGGTCACATGACCATCCAGCATGTTTCCAGGTCTGATGAAGGCCTCTACAAGTGTGACATCAGCGGTCATGGAGAGTCTCCATCCAGCTGGATCACTGTCACAGGTGACACACTCACCTGTCTGTGTTTCTGCAGCTTTCAACATTCACAATGTGACGACAACTTAATGACTGTGTTTGCTTTATTTTAGGAGAACACACCACCACACCTCCACCTACATCCACACCTCCACCTACATCCACACCTCCTCGATCACTCTCTCCTCCTGTTCTCTTTGTGTTGCCATCTGCTGGATCAGTCTGTGTTTTGGTTCTACTGGTGTTATTGGTTCTGCTGGTGAAACGATGTGTTCACAGGAAACCTGAAGGTGAGACTTTCTGATTTTCCATGTCTGAGTTTGTTTGGTAGAATAAAGTTCGCATTCATGATGATCACAGTAACAACTTTCTTAAATGCAATCTCTATTTACATATTTAATTTATATTATTGTCATTTTGAATCATTTCAGCAGATCAAGAAAAAACTGGAGAAGATGACATCCTTACTGACATCATGTGCAGTATAATCAACATATCAAAAAATCAACAAGCGCCAATCAGAGAAATCCGAGGTAGTGGGCTCGTCTTCCAATATAGGAAGTTTTTAAGCAGGTTTCATCAGATTCGACTTGTGATTTTACACACACAGTTTCTCACATGCTGGTGACCTTGTGGCTTAAATGGCATTTCCTATCTATTTGGTCATAGATTTTAATAAAACTGCCCAAATATCTGTTAGGAGGCATTGCCAGGAAGGCCACTGAGTGGGTAGATTTCCTTTTAGAAGGACTTCCATGCAGCTTTATAATGTGAACAAATTTATGGAAAGTAGGAGCGAAGATAGTTAAGGAACTGGAAATGTTTGAGAATGTGTGTTTTGATCATAGTTTGGACGATGAATAACATCTCTGATTTTTTCCTCTTCAAATGTGTCAGGCATACAGTTGAATATGAAGGTAGAATAAGATTAGCACTGTTGCTGACTTTGATGATGGGACATATGAGGGAAGTTCAGAAGTGTAAAAATGTGGACTTTTGTAACAGTAAAACAAGCAAACAAAACTTGCTAAGTGTAGTTATGAACTTGTTTCCTTTGTCTGAAAATAGGTCAGCTTAGTCAGGTCTAATTGCCTTAAGTGTAACTGTGAGTGTTGTTCACTGTGAGCTGGACTGTGTGTTTGTGGTCTGTGGTTAACTGAAGCTAACAGCTCTGCACTCGTCCAGCATCCTGTTTCTGATAGAAAGAAAACACTTCAGCTGCAGGTGTTTCAACACAGAGCTGTTCATTTTAAAATTAATTTAAAAGCATTTCCCAGTCTCTATAAAAAATCTGACGTCTATAACGTTGATAATTTAGTAGTTTCTGTACCATCCTGACACGTTGAGCACATGCATTAATCATGTTGATGATTCCAGTTAACTGTAGTCTGAAGCTGCTTCTCACTGCAGTTTGTCCTAGTTTGGACAGTAATAATGGTTATACTGTGAGAAAGTGTTTGCTTTGTGCTGAGGTGAAGCAAGTCAGTCTGTACTGAAAGCAGTAGCAGCTTTGTGGTCGTCCGCTTTTCTTTTTCACAGAAACACCCCTCAGCTTCATGTGGCCAATCTTTTTTTTTCATAGCAGTGGCATTAAGATAAAAAAAAAGTATGAAATGCTGCGTGTGGTTTTTTTTAAAGTTGTCGCTTATTCTCTTCATGATGCAACATTAGGGTAGAAAGTTTCCCACAGCTCTGCTATAGTATAAAAGTTGTGCAGTTGTTATACCTGTTGTAATTTCACATAATTCTGATTGTTTACTTCTGCAGAGACGGATTCAGATGCAGTCTACTCAGCAGTGAAAACTAAAAATGACAGTTATGGACAAAAAACTATCAGAACAAGAAGGGCCAGGTACGACTTCTCTTTAACTTTAACGTTGGACAGGGACAAGCTAGCTGCTCACCCTGTTTCCAGCAATAATGCTTAGCTAAGCTAAAGAAAAAAAAGAACAACACACGATTGAAGCTCAGAGCTCTGACCCAGTTCACACTTCAAATGCAAATGTAAATAAGAGAGGCATCAAGGTCTTGATTGAACTACAAAGCTTGTAATCATGTTTCCTGTTGTTTTTGAACTGTTTGTTTGTGTTCAGACTTTAAACCAGAGCCAGACGTTGTCTACTCTTCACTGAAGTTGTCACCAGTCCACCACTGACGTCCAGCTGCTGGTCTCTAACTGGGACCCCACCACAGTTCAAAAAAATATTTTTATTCTTCATGCTTTTGTAGAATAGAATAGAATAGAACAGAGTAGAATAGAATACAATGGAATAGAATAGAATAATCCTTTGATTGTCCCACAAAGGGAAATTTGGTTGTAACAGCAGCAAGAAAGACATTGTAGTCATTCAGTTGTGTCTATCCTTTCTATCTATCTATCTATCTATCTATCTATCTATCTATCTATCTATCTATCTATCTATCTATCTATCTATCTCTCTATCTATCTATCTCTCTATCTATCTATCTATCTATCTATCTATCTATCTATCTATCTATCTATCTATCTATCTATCTATCTATCTATCTATCTATCTATCTATCTATCTATCTATCTATCTATCTATCTATCTATCTATCTATCTTTCTATCTATCTATCTATCTATCTATCTGTTTATGTAGTGAGGTTTGCACCCATTAATTTATGCCCACCACAGCATCATTCAGGTTGAAGTCTAGACGCCGATGCTCATTTATGACTCTAGTCTAGAGTATATTAATATACAGAGAGAAGTTTGTGATAGCCTCAATTACTTTCAGGTGACCCGTTCCCGTCACTGCAAAACAAGCCAAAAACCATCGCCCCTCCACCACTGCGGACAGTACAGTATGATGTACTTGTGATGACATCCTGCGTTTGGTGTTATCCAGACATAGTGCTCTACATTGTGTCAGATGTTTTCCTTGAGTAGTATCTTTGGGTTTAATAAAGAAAGTCAAATTGAAAGTTTGGCTGGTTTGGTTCTGGCTGATACACACTTGTGTTTATTGTGAAAAATAAATGAATCCCTAAATGAGTTAAACTGTAGCTACATACATAAAACAGCAGGAACTGAATTCAGTAGCTGTAAAACAAACTTCCAAAAGTAGTTAAATTTTCCCTTTACTCTATTTATTTGGATTAAGGATTGGATATACAGAAATGTATTTGGTAGCATTTACATATATCTTCCATGGAAATATATGTAGTACCACACTCAGGACTTCACCATGAAGACAAAGAAGTGTTTTATTGTATGAAAACCTTCAAACCTATAACCCAGGCTGGACTTCGTTCTGGATCACAGCACAGAGCTCCTCCTTTCAAACTTCTCAGTGAATTTGCAAAGGGACATGACTCAGAGTTGAAGTCTGCTTCTACCTACTGGCAACACTGAGCATTACAGCAGGGCAGCTGCTTTGCAAATGCCAGCAATATAACCTCTTAACATCCACCAGTTGAAAACATTAATATGAATAATACAGTATTGTTGATGTCAGCTTTTCATGTAAAAACTGTGGAAGATTTTCAGTTAATTTCCACACAGCATATCTTTTTAAACTGTGGGAGAACACACAATCCCATGATAGCAGCTGAAGGAAGTTAGAACCCAGAACTTTGTAGGCTTAATGCAACAGTGCTCGCAAAAGCTGCATCACAAACTCATGTAATGATGTTGCTCTATATTGTTTCTTCTTGCTTCGATAATGTAGAAATATTACTCTTTGAAAGACGATAAAACATAGGTATTAATGTTCATATCTTTAGTCTGAAAGTGCAGTCATGAATTTAAATATCCTTCCAATGGTTCCAATGGTTCCAATAGCTAGCTAACTGAGATTTGCTGCTTTAATACGGTTATGATATTAACGTCTTTTAATAAATTACGCTGATGGTATAATTTAAGCACGGTGGCACGGTGGTTAGCACTGTTGCCGCACAGCAAGAAGGTCCTGAGTTCAATTCCACCATCAGGCCGGGGTCTTTCTGTGTGGAGTTTGCATGTTCTCCCCGTGTTTGCGTGGGTTCTCTCCGGGTACTCCGGCTTCCTCCCACCGTCCAAAGACATGCAGCTTGTGGGGATAGGTTAATTGGATAATCCAAATTGTCACTAGGTGTGAATGTGCGATGAATGTGAGTGCGAATGGTTGTCTGTCCCTGTGTGTTGGCCCTGCGACAGACTGGCGACCTGTCCAGGGTGTACCCCGCCTCTCGCCCTATGACAGCTGGGATAGGCTCCAGCGCCCCCCGCGACCCTGAAAAGGATAAGCGGAAGCGAATGGATGGTACTAATTTTAATATTAAGTGACTCTCACTGATGATCTGCTTGTATCCATGTCAAGATTTAAAGTCAAATATCTCGCTCAAGTGGCAACATTGAAGGGTAGCATTTCAATAATCTGTGAATCATAGTGTTCCAGTCAGTCATCAGTGTGTCTCTGCACAGCTGTAATGTGTTCAGAGGGCCTCAGTGTCTGAATGGTTCCAGTTCAGCTCCATAACAGCAGCGTCCCTGGTTTGATTCCTGTGTTTCACATCATACTCATCAGTGAGGTAAGCAAGATTTTATTCATACAGTCCCTTTAAAGGGAAATATTAAAAAGTGCTTCACAACCAAAAATACTAAAAACATGACACCCAAAAGAAAGCTTTAACCACTAAGACATTATAAAATTGAATGAACCACTTAAGGTTATTTGAATTTGTTCATTAACGGAATCACAGCTCATCAACACCAGACTGAGGGAATCTTTGACACTGACATTGAGTTTATATTTTAATAAAACTTCTGATGCATGGCATCTTTAACATAGAAAATGTAGTCCCACCACCTCTGTTTGAACAAAGAAGACACAGACTCAGAGGAAGAGGGCGGGCTTTACTTGGTGTCAGTGACAGAAATGAAAAAAAGCTCAAATGAGTGAGAAGGACGATGAAGGAAACATCTGTGCTGTGTCTGCTCTGTAAGTAGAATCTCTGTGTTTGTTTGAATTCTTGTACTTTGACTGTCTGCTCTCCTGATAACTGATGATGGAGGAGAAGACATGAAAAACAAATCAGGCTGAATTCAAGTTCAAACACCACGAGGACCAACTGCAGGTCTGAACTGACTCTTTATCTTTGCTCAGGAGTCGAGGAAACACAGCAGGCAGTGAAAAGATCAAATCATTCACTCATTATATCAACACAGCTGCACAGTGGACACATGACTTTACTGTGTAAAGTAGTGAAAAGTAGTGTTTTATATATGCTTAGAACATTCAATGCACACTATCAAAACAATAACTTTAAGTGTTGTTTTTTAGAATATAATCTTAGAGTCAACATAATTAGTCCGACCTGTGTCACCTGAATCAAATTCACCAACAAAACTTTTTGTTCTATTCAATTATTAACAAAAACAATATATAAAGATCTGTAAATTATATTCTAAAATGGCACAACAGCACATTTGCTGAAAAAGTGGTGAGAACTTATTTTTTAAATCATATCTAATAGTACACACGTCACAGTGGTGCAGTGGTTCGAGTCAGTTGTGATGTTTGGTTAACTGCTGATTTTAGGTCTGAATGTGACACAAATCTTTCTAAACAATTGGCCCAAATTTAGAGACAAAGTGCCAGGACATGTGTTATTTGAATTGGTTCCAGAGTTCATTCTGTTTGAACTAGTCAAGATAGATTCTACGTTTAGTTTTTTTGAGACCCCTAGACCCAGAAGAGTGTATTATCTGTGTTTGTCAGCTGTTTGTGTGCAGTTGTTCTTTATCTTCAGCTCAAATCAACCTGAGTGTCATTTCTCTTTAGTTCTGATCTCACTGCTGAGCTGCACAACAAACCAAGGTCAGTAACCTTCTTCTGTCACAGTTTAAACCTGAGAAATGCTCACTGATATGACCTGATTGGGTTCATGTTCCACAATGGAGCTCACATATAAAACTGAAGAAAAAAATTAAATCTAATCGTTTTTCACTTTAACCCTCGCAGCTCGTCTGACTGTGAGTCCCAGCAGCTCTCAGTTCTTTGAAAGAGATTTTGTGTCTCTGAGCTGTGAGGAGGACGACAGCTCTGCTGGATGGACTCTGAGGAGAAACACAGCAACAGACAACAGAGCTGAGTGTGAGGAATGGGGAACACCAGCTGGTTCTTCCTGTAACATCAGTCACATCTACTCATTAGAAAGTGGAGTTTACTGGTGTGAGTCCAGAGAGGGTCCCATCAGTAACATGGTTAACCTGACAGTCACTGGTAAGCTGAGTGTGTGGAGTTAGTGTTGATGAAGCTGTGTGTAAATGGATGAAATGCTGTAGTTTGTCTCTGTGTTGAGGTGGATCAGTGATCCTGCAGAGTCCTGTCCTCCCTGTGATGGAGGGAGATGACGTCACTCTGCTCTGTAAAACAAAGACCACTCCCTCCAACCTCCCAGCTGCTTTCTATAAAGATGGCTCCCTCATCAGGAAGCAGCCTACAGGTCACATGACCATCCAGCATGTTTCCAGGTCTGATGAAGGCCTCTACAAGTGTGACATCAGCGGTCATGGAGAGTCTCCATCCAGCTGGATCACTGTCACAGGTGACACACTCACCTGTCTGTGTTTCTGCAGCTTTCAACATTCACAATGTGACGACAACTTCATGACTGTGTTTGCTTTATTTTAGGGGAACACACCACCACACCTCCACCCACATCCACACCTCCACCATCACTCTCTCCTCCTGCTCTCTCTGTGTTGTCATGTGTTGGATCAGTGTGTGTTGTGGTTCTACTGGTGTTACTGGTTCTGCTGGTGAGGCGATGTGTTCACAGGAAACCTGAAGGTGAGACTCAGACTTCCTGATCTTTCATGTCTGAGTTTGTTCAGTAGAATAAAT
>NW_024583661.1:23673-24550 GCF_018398535.1 Haplochromis burtoni
TTCACATTCAATATGATCACAGTCAAACGTTCTAACATGTAATCTCTGTTTAGATAGTTAATCTAATGGATCATCTTAGCAGAACAAGACAAAGCTGGAGAAGATGAAGTCATCACTGACATCATGTGCAGTATAATCAACATATCAAAAAATCAACAAGAGCCAATCAGAGAAATCCGAGGTAGTGGGCTCTTTTTTTCATCATAACAAATTTTTACGCATATTTTATCTTTTGATTTTACACACATGTGCAGACTTCACAGCTTAAATGACATTTTCTATCTATTTGCCGTAGATTTCAATAAAACTTCCCAAATATCTCTTTAGAGACGTTGCCAGGCAGGACAATGAGTGGTTAGATTTGCTTTTAGAAAGGCTTTAATGCAGCCTTACAATCTGAGATAATGTTTCGAAAGTAGGAGTGAAGATAGTCAGGGAACTGCAAACATGTAACAATGTGTGTAAGCAAACATTTTCCTCCTCAGATTTAAATCTAAAAGTTAGTTTAATATGAAAATAAAATCAGATATAGGTTCATGAACACTTGCTTGTCATTATGATGTGTTGGGTTAAGAGGACATTCTGGATTATGTGTGATCATGTATTTTTTATTTCAGTTTGTGTAAAATTGTGGATTGTTGAACAGTAAAATAAAGATTTTTATGATTTGACGCTTTCACAATAAATCGTTTATGTTTATAGATTATAAATGAATTTTATTTCTTTATGTAAAATTTGATCAGTTTTGTCAAATATAACCGTCTGTCTGTAAAGTCTCACACTGTCTGTGAAGGCTCTCAGTCATCCAGGTCGTCGTAGTCAAAGGAGTTTGCAAAGAAAAGTGTCTGGACTTCTTTAAGTTACTTGAAGACGGTCA
>NW_024583661.1:24570-36164 GCF_018398535.1 Haplochromis burtoni
AGCTCTGCAGTCGTCCAGCATCCTGTTTCTGATAGAAAGAAAACACTTCAGCTGCAGCTGTTTCAACACAGAGCTGTTCATTTTAAAAACGGGAAGGAACATGGAGACATCATCTGGAAAATGATTTCTTTAAACTCTGCTCACAGACCATCATGAATTCAAAGTGAATAATTTCATCAAGGACGTCTTTTTATAGTTTTATGATGCTAACATTTTAAATCCAGTCTTTCTAATTCTTGAAAATGAAAATCAGAATCTGGCTATAATAAAGTTTATAATTATCTTGTTCTTTATGGCATGTTGACCAGATACAGTCATCCTGCTGATGATTCTAGTTTACAGTAGTCTGAAGATAGTGAAACTTCTCAACACAGTGTCTCTTGGTTTGGCCAGTAATAGTATTGATGTCGTGAAGGTCTTTGCTCTGTGGTGAAGTGCATCAGTGTGCACTAAAAGCAGATGTTTGCAGCTTTGTGGTTGTCCTCTTTTCTCTTTCACAGAAACATCCTTCAGATTTATGTGGTCAGTTTCATAGCAGAGATGTTAAGATAAGAAAAGCGTGTGAAGCTGCAGTTTATAAAACCTATTGCTCAATCTCTACACTGTGCAACATTATGAATAAAACCAATCTTTGCAATAATATGACAGTCATACAGATTTTGTACAATGTCAAAGATGTTTTATTTTGCAGAGAGTTACTCAGCTGCAGTCTACTCAGCAGTGAAAACTGAAGATATGAGTAATGGACGAACAGCCATCAGAGCCAGGAGGACCAGGTACAGCCGCTCTTATCTTTAACTTTAAACAAGCTAGCTGCTCCCCCTGCTCACCATCATGCTAAGCTAAGCTAACAGAATCGTATCATATCTCGAGCTCGGTCTGAACTGGGACTGTGTGTGATGCAGAGAGGTGGAGATTGTAAATAAGATTGTAAATAAGAGAGCAACCAAGGTCTTGATTGAACTACAAAGCTTTTAATCATGTTTTCTGTTGTTTGAACTGTGTGTGTTTGTGTTCAGACTTTAAACCAGAGCCAGACGTTGTCTACTCTTCACTGAAGTAGTCCACCAGTCCAACCACTGACGTCCAGCTGCTGGTCTCTAGTTGGTCTCCCCAGCACTTCAAACCAGAGATCCACAAGTTAACAATATATATTTTTAATATGTTTTTATTTAACTTGTATACATTATTTTATCTTATCTTTTATGTGAATTTTCTCTAAAATTTAAAATGTGAACAGTAAATGTTAAAATGTTCTGGTGACTGTGGTTCAGATGGTAATTTGATTGGTAGTTTGTCAGGTGATTTTTGGGCAGGATACTGAACTTTGAGCTTCCCCCAATGCATGCACATGAGTGTGTCTGTGAATATTACAATATTTATCCTTGCAATAACGTATGTGTGAATGAGACTTGCAATAGAAAGCGAAAGTGCTTTGAGTGTTCGTCTTGCGTGTTTTCCTCGTGTGTTTCTGTGAGTCTAAAAAGATTTAAAACGGAAACTTAAATAAACATCAAACCACACCAGACTAAATTTGTGAATTCATGTGAATCAGAACCGACTTATTTTTCGACCACATCTCCTGAACCACCAATCTCCTGTTAAACTGCTCACCATTGAACTTTGGAATTACTAATAACTTTTAAATTCTGCTGCCATCTGCTAGTTAATCTAAGTTTTACAGCAGAGCAGCTGCTTTATAAATGACAGCAGTTTAACAGCCAAACATCAAGCAGGCAACATCAACCTACTTTGTATTATGGTTACATTTTACTCACACGCTAAAGAAGAGTTTCAGAAACTTAAATATGCCACATTTTAAATTGGTCCTTCGATGCATTTTCCAGTAGGCAAGGACATAAAGGTCAAAAGCTGATGAAAAAGGGATAACGGCATGACACGCTGGATAATGGAGGACACTGGCAAAAGTAAAACCACAGAAAAATTAATCAGGAGGGATAAAACTCAACATGGTTATCACTATTTTTTCTCTTAGTGTAGAAGTGAAAGAGGAGAAGTATCCATTGCAATGCCAAAGTACTAGAGGGGGACACAAGGCGAAAGCTGGTCTTTAAATCCGCTGCAGTAAAGAATTTAAGGCAAACAGGTAACAAGGTCAACAGGAGAGACTCCGCCTCTGGGCAGGGCCAAACAAGGGAACCAGACAACCTCAATCTCTTCTTCACCTGCAGAGAGAGACAGAGGCAGAAATGAGGAGGGAGAAACAGCAGATGGCCATGACAAGAACAACATAGATACCTGCTGTCACACTCACAGACTTTCAGCTTCCTTTATCAGATTTTAAACTCAGGGATTCTGTGATTCTTGAAAAATACCACCATCTTTTGGACATTTATCGCACTTTAAATGAAGAAGCAATGTCTGCTGTAACGTCTGCATCTCTCTGCCTGACTTTACTGTCTCTCTGCCTCTTGTTTGTCTCTGCAGGTGAGATTGAATTTCTGATTGATAAAATAATACCTCTTTAAGAATTCTGTTCATGGTTTAAAAAAGTGTGTTTAACTGTATGACCTGCCAGATATGCCTAAAGTTAAAGAGTTAAAGCTTAATTCTGACTGTTCCTGCTCCAGAGCAGTTTCAGCAAACACTGTGATTCACAAAGAAATGTGGCTTTCTTCCAGGAGGAGAGCTGAGTCGTTTAACAGCATTAACACTCTGTTTACCCGAGCTTGTCCTCTCCTCCTGCTACACCTGCTTCGTTTCCTCATACCTACAGTTTATGTCAAAGTTCACATCAGAGCACATCTGATATCTGCTTATCTGCACAAGTTTGTATTTTTCAAGCATAACGAGTCAGGTTGAATCAGTTCTTGCACAGCAGTCTGTCATTAGCACAAGGATGGGTGCAGTAATCAGTTGGCAAAAAAATAATCTTTCATAAAAGCTTCTCATTGGGACAAAAAAGATCTTTATTTTTGAAGTAACTGCATGACCTCACCTTTCACTATTCACAGAAAAGTGTCACTGTCATTGAATTTCAAACAGCATTAGTAGCTAGAACAGATATTTAAAAATGTAAAACTTGAATTTAGTAGACTTTGCTGCAAGATTCCAGATTAATGCTCCATTATCAGTCGTTTGAGTGAAGCATAAATGGCTGTTCTGAGCTTTACTGCCTACCTTTGCAAGCGAGATTCATTAGGATTCCCTTGCAAAGCTAGGCCATTTGGATGGAGGTCATCAACTTTTCTTCTTGATCAGGCCCAGTGAGCACTCACTTTTCACATAAAAAAAGAAAGTTGTTGGACTCATCATTTCACTCTTCTTCCACATACAATGGATGTGACCCCAAACACAGAAATGGATGGTTGACCACTTAGTGCTGTGCACCAGTGCATAGTAGACCTCCTCTGAAACTTGATATTTGAAATATGACACAACATTAAAAGCTGATTTCAAATCTAAAACTATCCCATTGGCTGATCAACATGGGTAAGGGAATTATATTAGTTGGTAGCCTGATTGAAGAGAAATGTATTTAAACGAATGTGCCCCTTGTGTTTGTCTGAAGCAATTTACAGTAAAAAGCTCACTTATCTCGCAGTAGCTCCCAACTGTGTAGTGACTGGTTTTACTTGCATCTCTTTAACCACTCTGTTGTTTCCTCTTTCAGACCAGAAAATCATCATAGCTGTGCCGGGACAGACGGTCACTCTGCCATGTCGAGCTCCAAACAGCGGCAACCCCATCATAGCTGCAGAGTGGAGCAGAGCTGACCTGGAGCAAGAATATGTCCTTTTTTACCGGGACGATAAGCTTGATACAGAAAATCAGCATCCGTCTTTTAAGAACCGGGTGGATCTGCAGAACAGACAGATGAAGGATGGAGACATGTCTCTGATTCTGAAGGATGTGACGACTGATGACTCGGGAGCATACGAGTGTTACGTGGTCCAGAGAGGAGCGAACCGCAGGAAGAGAGCCAGTCTGGATAGTGACCCCATCAGCACCACCTACCTGACTGTTGTTCCTCCAAGTGAGTTGGTAGAGTTTAGTTTATTAGTAGAGTTGAAGCTGCTTCCTGGTTGTTGCTGTCTGAAGTTTTTTTGAGTTAAACATGTAGCAGAGGTCCAAAGCTTGGATCTTTGTGCCTTGTATTTCCTACTGGCTGCAGCCTGTAGAACATAAGTGGACAAACATATGTTCTTCTTAGATGGCCACAGTAACTTAGACAAAGTTGGTAAAGGGCTACATGTTGAAGAACTAGTTAAAAATAAACATGATACTTTTTTTTTTTTTTTTTGGCTGCTATAGTGATCGATTAGTCCTTTAACCTCTCTGCTCTGTGTTGTTTTGTCTTTCAGGCCAGAAAAACATCACAGCTGAGTCTGGACAGAACGTCACTCTGACATGTCGAGCTCCAAACACTGTCCTCATACCAGGTGTAGAGTGGAGCAGACGTGACTTGAAGGCACAATATGTCCTTTGGTACTGGGAAAAACAATTTGTTCCATATTACCAGCATCCATCTTTTAAGAACCGGGTGGATCTGCAGGACAGACAGATGAAGGATGGAGGCGTGTCTTTGATTCTGAAGGATGTGACGACTGCTGATAGTGGAACATATGAGTGTTGTGTCGTCCATGAAGTAAGAGAAGGTAGAAAGTTGGCCATTTTAAAGACTGAGCCCATCAGCGTCATCCACCTAAAGGTTATTTCACCAGGTAAGTCAGTGGAATTCAGTTTGGCTTTGGACGCATTCAGTTATTGTCAGAGTTGTTTGGCTGTGAACTGATAACTCAAAATGCATAAAAAGATGTTGCCTGTGATCAGAGGTGAAGCTTGTGTATACCTGACACCTCACACCTATTTCTCACCTGCAGGTCAGCCAGGAGGACACGGAGAGGATGGGGCTGTTGGACTAACAGTTGTTATTGTGCTTTCTATTGCTCTTTTCGCAACTATAATATACTACATAAAAATGATAGACAATACAGAAGGAGAAAAAAACAGCACTTCCCAGACGAGCAGCAAGCTGAAACGCTCCACTCGTGTCACTCGTCCCACCTTTCGTAGCAAAAAGACAGATGCTTCCAAGACAGATGTGAGTTCACAGTGACGGGAATCCAGCAGACAGTAGTCAGCTGTAAATGTCTAACTTATCTTGAGTTTGTTTTTTCCATCTTTAGAGTTTTTCTGGTTCGGATTGGTGGCGTTTGGGAGTGGGTACGTCTAGTCTGCAAATAGTTAGAAATCAACCATCATAATAATAAGTTAAAATGACAGTTTTCATCGTTTTCCTTTGGGGAACACGGAAATGTCTTTGGAGCACCTAAATGTTTTTCTATGGAGGAAAAGAGTTCTGTTTGTGAAGATCATGAGAACATTTCTGTAGTGAAGTTACCTGTTTTATCAACTTTCTTCATCAGTTTTGATGCATTTTTTTTGCGCCTTTCCCCAGTTTATATCGATTGTGTTATTTTATTATTAATAAAGTGTGAACATGTGCTAATGTTGAATGTGATTTCATAAGTCCTGCTGTGAGGTTTTTGACTGTCTGTGAAGATGCTGGCTCATAATGAAAACTACACTCGTCACTCATTGTAAAAAAAAAATAATTATTTATTTAGGATTACTTATATATTATATTATGTGATATATTTATTACTCTCATTTCTTTCAGATCACAAAACCATGAACAGAAAAAAAACCTGTGATAAGAGCTTGGATGAAGGGGCAAAGACAGCACTTTTCAGTTGCAGTGAAAATAAAACAAACAAACAAAAAGAAAGAAAATTGAAAAAAACAAAAACCCACCAATGATAAAATCTACCTCTGTTACCTTTCTGGCAGTTAGACATTCTTTAGATTCCTACAGTTTACAATCTTGAGATCAAGGTTTAAAGCAGAAAAAAATGATGCAAGTATTTCCATCACAGTCGGATTAAAATCTGTTCACTGTAAAAAAAAAAAAAAAGTAAGTATTTGGGGAGGTGAACCTGAACCACTCATACTAGGTCAGTTCTGATAGATCAGAGAGTTACTGGATCTTATCTGACATCTGTTTCTGCCTGGTTACAGTTGATGAGTAAGAGACAAAGAAAGGTGTTTTGCCGTTGTGTGTGTTTTTTTTTTTTTTGTCAAACTTGTTTTGTGGACTCCCGCATGAAAATACTGCTCAAAACAATTAAAGGAGCACTTTAAAAATAGATCAGACGTCAAAGCTCATGCTAGACAGGTATATGATATGGAGTGGGTAGCGTGTTAAAAGGGATGCCACATAGTTTCATGGAAATGAAACTTATCTAGTAGACTGAACTTAAAGAAACATCAAACATCAAGGTGAAAGGATTATGTGGAAGGCTGGTCCATTTTTCAGTAACTCATACTGGTGCTCAGTTTGGATGGCTCCCATGTGCTTGTATGTCTACCTGACAACATCAGGTCATGCTAATGATGGATGGTGTCTCCTCCGAGACCTGGAACAAGGCATCACTGAGCTCCTCGACCATCTGAGGTGGACCAAAAATTTAATGTCACCGAGGTGTTCAATTGGATTTTGAACCGGTCAGTGGCATCAATTTCTTCAGCCTTCAGGAACTGCCTGCATACTCTTGCCACATAGCACTGGGAATTATTGTGCACCAGGAGGAACCCAGGATCCAGGATATGCCAGACCATCACTGACCAACAACCAACTGCCAACCTGTGTAGGGTCCAGGTATAGACTTGTGCTACCAGCAATGACACTGACCCCAGCCAAATAAAAAACTAGTAAATAAAAAAATCAGAAAAGATGAGGGGGGTTTGAGTTGCCTGATTGTTGCTAAACTCTGATTTAAAAAAAGACTGTATCAGTTTTTAAAGTTTACTATTTTCCCATCTGTCCATGAAATGTTAAGTGGTGAAAAAGAAAAAAGAAATTCTTTGTGGCACAATATTATCAGGATCAATAAAAATAAAATATGCATATCAGTGTCACTCCACAGTGAACTGATCATTAAAAATATTATAGAATATATTTTCAAATAACTTCCATGTTTCTTGTAGCAGAAATATGTCGCTCTGCTGTAATACACCAAGATTACCAACAGATGGCGGAAGACTTTAAATGTGAATCTGCATCACTAGCCTCAGTGGGAGTTTACAGAGTGTGTGGGGTTTGTGCTGACTCAGGAAAAAGGAAAACACGATTTAAAAAATATCTTCAGGCTCAGTTTGAGTCACAAGCTCATGAGTTTTTGAAGCTTGTCAGACACCGAATCATCTCAGCTCTCTGTGTTCATGTTAAACTACTGAGTGAATCTCCGTGGAGGAGGGGCATTTAAAATACAAACATCCAAACAGCGATCTCTAAACTGATAGCCATAGTTTTACTCTGCTTCCTGTTACACCACATGACTGGAATTAGTGCAACTGTCAAATATAATGAAATTATAAATCTAAGCTAACATGTTCAAGTGGTTACTTTCTTTTTTTATGAAATAAAAGTCAAAATTATGACTTTTTAGTCACATAAAACTAGATCATGATCATGAAATTAATTTAAATCATGTAATTAGCTAAAGGTTGAAAAATCTGCCATGTTAGTTTGTTTGTGTTGGTTAGTTTCTAAGTGACACACACTGTTTCTGTGCAGTTTACATAACACACAATAACAGGATTACACAAAGGCTTTCCTAAACTCACTTCACTGAGTTCACTGACTATAGTGCCAACACTCAGGACTTACTCCAGAACTTTCACATTACAAATCTTACACCTTCCTTCATTAATGAGCTTTTAATGTGAAAGTACCCCAGCAAAAAGCAGCATGTTTAATAGAAATGTCTGTACAGTGGTGACTCTGTCGTTGTTCTGATGAATCAGAGTTGTAAATATGAGCCTGTGTGTGTATCTGTGTTCCTGTTGTAAACAAGAAATGTGCAGCTAATGAGTCAGCTGCAACATCTTGACACACCAATCTTCTATTCTAGGTCAGGTTTTGTTTATTAAGGAACACACCCAGCTCTTACTTCTAGTTCCCCACCCAAACACAACACTGGATCCGGCCCCGACTCCTGCTCATGTTGCTGAAACGCTTCTTGATCATTTTAAGGAGCAGTTCAAACTTTCACGAAACAGATTATAACAAACTGAGAAGTGCTGAGAGTCACAGCCAGGTGAGCTGTAAGGGTTACAATGAAAAACTGATGGCCTGTCATGCTTCTGTCTTCAACTGTCACTCAAAGATTCAAAGAATGCAGGGGAATCTCTGCATACCAGGAAGAAGCTGAAAAACAGGATCTCAGGGCTCAGCTCCGAAACACTTCCATCACTCTGACTCCACCTTTCTCAGAATCCATTCATAGAGAGCAGCTGAAGGCATCCACCCACCCGCATACACCTGGTAAAACTCTCAGTTCCTTTCACTTTATTTGATAAGTTGTAGTTTACTGAGGTTTTTATCTCTGGAAATATTCACATCATTCTAGGTCATCTGTGTGAAATGCCTGCTGTAGCGTCTGTGTCTCTCTGCTGGACTTTACTGTCTGTCTGCCTCCTACTCGTCTCTGCAGGTGAGATTAAACTCATTTTATACCAAACAGGATTCCCTCATGTTTTAAACAGCGTCTGTTTCTAGACTCTCCTAAATCATGTTGTATTAGGGCAGTGAAACACATCTGGAATGGGGTTTTGTTGCTGTGTATCTATTGCTTTCAATATATTTGTTTCTAAGATCCAGTACAGTTTTACTGTTATGTTTATGTGCACAGTTAAAAGACTGCATTTTTATAATGCAAATATCTTTGGTTCTTTTTTCTTGTTTAGATGTATTATATTGTTTTAGTACTGCGTCATCACAATACATCAGTTGGTGTATGTTCTGACTGATAATGAGTAAAGTAGCTCTTCTATTTTATTCTATTTAGCTAAGGTTAAGGACCAGTCAGATCTCAACTGACTCAGCTGGACATAGAATCAAACCTAAATCAAAAATGATTTGAGGTCTTTTTTCAAGAACATTCTAACCAGCAGATGAGGATCCAGGAACATAGATAATAAAAACTCTACCTGCTACACTCGGTTTTTATCTGACTCTCGCGGCCTCTTTTTTTCATTTCCTCATACCTGAGATTGTTTTTGTGACATACCACTGCATGCATACCAACCTCGTTTAGTCGCATCTTATATCTTACAGATCGCATTGTACTCTGTCAGCCTATTAGAGCACTTCACTCTCGCTCTGCAGACCTACTTGTTGTTCCTAGAGTATTTAAAAGTAGAATGGGAGGGAGAGCCTTCAGTTTTCAGGCCCCTCTTCTGTGGAACCAGCTTCCAGTTTGGATTCGGGAGACAGACACTATCTCTACTTTTAAGATTAGGCTTAAAACTTTCCTTTTTGCCAAAGCAAATAGTTAGAGCTGGACCAGGTGACCCTGAATTCTCATAATTGTTGTTGTGAGACCTTCCTATGATTCACTCGGTGTTTCTTCTTCACTCACTATGTCTGTGAAGCATCTCAGTCATCCAGGTCATGGTAATCTAAGGAGCTTAGAAAGAAAAGCGACTGGACCTCTTTGCGTTTCTTGAAGACGTTTCCCCTCTCATCTGAGAAGCTTCTTCTCAAACATCTTCAAAATCTCAAAGAAGTCCTTTCACTTTCTTTCTAATCTCCTTACTTCATTTACTATGTGTTTGTACACCTCTCTGCATTTAAGCATTTGTTACTATTAATCTCTGGCTCTCTTCTGTAGCATGTCTTTTGTCCTGTCCTTCTCCCCTCAACTCAAATTAGCCGCACCTCCCTGAGCCTGCTTCTGCTAGAGGTTTCCCCAAGTTAAAAGGGAGTTTTTCTTTCCCACTGTTGCCAAAGCGCTTGCTCACAGGGTGGTCGTCTGATTGTTAGAGTTTCTGTATTATTAAAGTATCTTTAACTTACAATATAAAGTCCCATAAGGTGACTGTTAGTGAAATTTTTGGCTATAAAGATGAAATTAAATCAAATTGAAATGAACTGGATTAAAATACAGCCACCTCTGTGCCAATGAAAACTGGAACTTTAAGTTCAAAACAGTGCATTAACTCATGAATTTCAGTTCCTTGTACAGCCCCCTGAGCTCTCTGCTCTGGTCTCTGTCTCACTGGATGCTGTTTTAGTTGCTTTAACATCTCGGCTATGTTTCCTTTTTCAGACCAGAAAAACATCACAGCTGAGTCTGGACAGGACATCACTCTACCATGTCAAGCTCCAAACAACAAGACCATCAAAGGCGTTGAGTGGATCCAACCTGAACTGGAGCAAGAACGTGTCCTTTTTCACTGGGATGAAAAAGTTATTCCAAGCAACCAGCATCCATCTTTTAAGAACCGGGTGGATCTGCAGGACAGACAGATGAAGGATGGAGACGTGTCTTTGATTCTGAAGGATGTGACGGTTAATGACACTGGAACATACGAGTGTCGTGTCCTTGTGAGGGGAGGGAACCGCAGGAAGAGAGCTAATCTGGGTGGTGAACCCATCAGCATCATCTACCTGAGTGTTGTTGATCCTCCAGGTTAGTGAGCAGAGTTGAGTGTGTGTGTGATCAGAGCTGAAGCTGCTTCCTGGTTGTTGATGTTTGTTTCTAAAGATGTTGTTGATGAGACTTTGTAGAAAGCAGCTGGTCTGAGTGATGTGATCAGAGTGCAGCAGATAATGTCTGACAGCAGTTTGAAGAGGAAATGGATTCTGTTCTGTTCTTCACTCATCACCTACCTGACAGCTGACACCTCACACCTGTTTCTCACCTGCAGGTCAGCCAGGAGGACACACAAAGGATAGAGGGAAGATGCTTGGAGGTGTTGCTCTGCAAGTTTTTGTTGTACTTCTTGTTGTTGTTAGCTTTGTGATTTTACTAGAATACAAAAAAAGACGAAAGCACCAAATGCGACCACGTCGTTCTTGAACAGCAGATTCAGTAATGTTAAAAACATCTAATCCCAGGATGTGAATCTTATATTTCTATGTACACAGGTTCCCCACTAGGGGGAGCCAAGGAATTATAATCAACACAACTGGAAGATAGCCACACGAATGCATAGGAACAAGAGGCAAAATGAAGGACTTAAGCCAAAGACATTTAAGACACCTTAGACACATGTAAAACTAAATGAGGACGTGGAAACATAAACATGATACAGAAACCAAAAAGTAACGACTGTGGCTTGAACACGTAACTTCCAGAACCAGAACTTAGAATATAATGGAAAAAAGGTACAAACTCAAAAAACAGAGTCAGGAACCGTGACAATTACTGTCACAGTTGTTTCCTATTTTTCTCAACAATTTTATTAACATTTTTCATTTCCATGTGGGTTAAGTAGTTATGTAGACCAAGGTCATTTAAATGAATGAAGATGAGCTAAATCCTCTGCTCAGTTTGGTGATTGTTTTAAAGCTTAGTGTGAATGTTTTTGTGGGTTTTTATTTGCTGTGTTTGTCATGTACTTTTGTTTTTGTTTGTATTTTATTTATTGTTTTATACAATAAAATGTTTTACTGTGAGAAGTTTGACTTTCAACAGTGAACAAAGTGAAACAGTGGTGAGAACGAGTCCTTTGCAATTTGAGTCATCCTTTATCATTTTATCATTATCATTATTTTTTATTTT
>NW_024583661.1:37866-40372 GCF_018398535.1 Haplochromis burtoni
TATCACTTTTAAAATTCTTTTATATACTTTTAAAATCTTAAATAATCTGGCACCCAGCTATTTGATTGACCTTCTTAATCTATACATCCCTACAAGGGCACTCAGGTCCTCTAATCAGGGGCTCCTAACGCAACCAAGGTCTCGATTAAAGACGAAGGGTGATCGTGCCTTTGCTTTAGCTGCACCAAAACTCTGGAACAGTCTGCCAGCCGATGTCCGTGCGTCGGATACTATTCAATCTTTCAAATCACGGTTAAAAACCCATTTGTTTAAACTTGCCTTTCAAACTACTTAGCTTTCTAAATCACGGTTAAAAAACCCAATTGTTTAAGCTTGCCTTACTAATTACTCAGCTTAATTCTTCCCGGCTCGTACTTGTTCCAATATTACCATCCTATAACCGTATTTCTTTGTTGTTAATTGTTTTTTCTGTAAATTTGCAAGTATGGTTCGTTTGTGAAGCACTTTGTTGTACTTGTGACTTTTAAATGTGCTATAGAAATAAAATTGAATCTGAAACTGAATCTGAGCAGTTGGAATTCTCTCTGCAGGTCAAGCTACAGCCACGCCCACCAACTCTCAAATCCTGTCCACCTCCTCAGCTCCTCCCCTTATCTCCACCTCTCTCCGGGTTGCATTCCTGCAGCTCTTTTATCCGGTGATGTTCTGCCTGTACTTCATCTCCACTCTCCTCATGGTGTCTTCATACAGAAGTAGAGGCACAGGTAACATTCTGATGCTAACCCTCCCCAATTACCATTATCAAGCGTCTTTCTTTTTGACTCCATTACAAAAAGATTATGATTGCTTCATCTGACAGTAAATAATCGTCTCATCTTAATGACAGCAGCACCACAAACCCTTGATGAGCAGAGACTGGCTAAGGGCTGACAGCCATGGCAGACAGTTCCTGTTCCATCAGTCAGACAGCTGTTATCAGGTCGCTGTGACTGAACAATGCATGAATATAAAGCTGAAGTAATCCAAAAAATGCTTTCTATTTTACATTTGCCAACTGTGTGTGTGTTTCATTACTCTGCACTTTTGTACTGCTAACATTCATGGTTTCTCTTA
Source organism: Haplochromis burtoni (assembly GCF_018398535.1). Classification (NCBI taxonomy): domain Eukaryota; kingdom Metazoa; phylum Chordata; class Actinopteri; order Cichliformes; family Cichlidae; genus Haplochromis; species Haplochromis burtoni. The sequence continues at coordinate 38,941 of NW_024583661.1, forward strand.
TTCAATAAAGTGTAAATGCAGAATTGGACTGAAATATCATGTTTGGTTTGTTTGGAACAGCATTCTTTTTTCATATCACAGACAGTAAAGTTTAGAATTAATTCTTTAAAAAACAGAAACAGTCTAGCTGTAATCCTTAGTACAGACCATCTCTCGCCCGTATGGATCAGTTATTTTTTATTATTTCAGGCAATAAAATATAACACCACAGCTGGACTGTGTTTGTGGATGACAGGTAATGGTGGGTGTTGTTGTTCGCGAGCAGGATCGTCGTTTTTTAGCCTGTGGTTAATAAAAGCGAACACCTCGCATGTTCTTGAGTTTCCTGTTTCTGGTGAAAAAAAGAGTCAGCTGAAAATGAAGCTGTGGGGATTTCACACATGATAAAATCTAAAATAATTGAACAGGTACTTTTTTTTCGACTCCGTAACAAGAAAACATCCTTTTAATGAGAGTTCTCCTCAACTTACTTTTTGCTGTCTTAACTTTAGCATCAGTATTGACATTTGTAATAAAACTGTACTTTTATTTTGATAAACTCAACATTTATTTATTTCCTTTTGTTTTTTCACTGATTCTGACGTTAACCAGCTGATTAAACCTCTGTAATCATCATGTCTGCATCACTGTTTGATTCTCTCACAGCAAAAAAATAAATAACGCGGAAAAATGAAGAAAAATGCCGTAGCAGCGGAAACATTTATCTGCAGCACTAATTTTGCTGCTGCATTTGATCCATTTTATACAAAGGAGGTTTTAACAGTCTGCAGTAGCTGTATGTGTATAGTATGTAATATCCAGCTGTAACTGTATGAAAAGCTTCTATTGAGCACAACTCCTAGATATATTTAGACAAATATTGTGTTCTGTTCCTTGAATGCTGTAAAGCATGGATCGATATAGAATGAGCCCAAAAAAGTGAAACCTGAGAGGAAAAGCCTCAGAGCCCCGTCTGTTTACATTAAAGCGCTAGTGGAAGGCAGCTGCATGTGACACTGAAAATTAAACTCTATTGCACTCTGTTACCTGAAGGAGTGAAAACAAACAAGAATTGGGTTTTTACTTTCCCTTTCTTAAAATCAGGCTGTCCCTCATATATAAGATTAATGCTGAGAACATTTCCACACAGGTGACTGAGAACACCCACCTTGGAAATTCTAGTCAGTACAAAAAGGATTAATCAAGGGTAAAACACACATTGTGACTATTTTGAAAATATGAATTTGGTGCAGTAGATTTCAGAATGTGGTGTGTAAGTATTTAAGTAACATTTTCATTAAACCTGGTGTTGCGGCTCTTCCAACCTATGGCCGCGGCTAAACATGAGGACACAGATGACGCGCAAAAATAAATGCATAAAATACACTTCTGTACCATTTGCTTCTTTATTTCCACATGCAACTGTCCAATATATAAATCAGCACATGGGATT
>NW_024583661.1:40397-50032 GCF_018398535.1 Haplochromis burtoni
GGGGGTAAGAGAAAGAATGTGAATGTTTGGGCTTTTACGACTGGGTGGGGGCCACTAGCGGCTATAAGAAGCTGAGTAACACGTCACCATTTTGAGACTCGCTGTGACCCTCTGCAGGCGGGTCTCCCCATCATGATGGTTCTAATGCTCATAAGTGTTGAATTGTATGGAAATAAATGATTGTTGATTGAGCATTTATACACCGAGTATTGTCCTTCCTTCAGCCCAAACAGCCCTAACTGTTACAGAGTGTGGGAATATGACTGTTGACTAACTTGCCAGGTGATGAACTCCATGACCGTGTGGTGATATGTTTTATTAATATCAGTTTAGGCATCCACAGGTAATGATGCCCTTTGTTTCATGTCTTTAGGGATGGAAAAAGACATGACGTGTTATATGTGTCACCCCCCTCCCACACACACACACACACACACACACACACCACCCTCCGTCTGGAGGGGTCAAATGTGTAAACAACAGCTGTGGATCTGTGTATCTGCCAGCTAGGACTAAGCAATGAAAATACAATAAAAGGCTTAAAGACTACCCTATGATTTGTCCTGTCTCATTATATGTCAAGCAAATTTAGGAAATATTGATTTTCTGTCCTTTTTAAAATAATTTTTTAAAAAAACATCCATCTATCCACACTTTCATCAATCCATCTTCCTGTAACAGCTGTTAATGTGTGATTAAAGAGGTTTAGTATGGTGAAATAAAGAATAATAATCAAGTGAAAAGCTATCAGAGTAGAGGTCTTTTTTTAAATGGATTGTTATTTTTATGTGTTTATTTTAAAGAGGGGGAGGAGATAGAAACAAGTCAACTATCAGTAACCACCAAAGTCATTATCAAAACCACTACTCTGATTTTATGTTTTCTAAATATAGTGGCTCGGAGGAGCTTCTGTTTGCAAAGAGTAGAGCTGGAGCTGAGAGGGAGGATGACCACTGCTGGGACTGCATCACTCTGCTGCAGGACTCTCCTCTGCATGTGTCTCCTCGTGGTTTGTGCCGCCGAAGGTGAGCTCAGAATTTACACACACGGAGTAAATGCATGGCCATTTGTTTTTTCTTTCTGTGGGTTGGTCAAAAGCACTATTTTGACTTACCCGCTATCATATGTACTAACTCGTGTGCTGGAAGACAAAATTACAGTTTTCCTCTTTGAAAAGGGAGAAAAAGCTCTTCTTTGGGGGCTATTGGGTTTGGAGATTCGAACATTCACACAGCAGTTTGAATCCTAAACGTGGCACTTTCTTTTGCTTCATTTATATTATTTTTACATGTTATAATACCTCATGAACTTAAAATTTGTGATTAATTATCATTAAAAAAGTGTCTTGGTTAGGTTAACAAAACCTGTGAAAGCAAATAGTTTAAACTAAGAGAAATAATCAGAGTGTCCCAGAAACGATGTGGGCTTCATAGATAATTGGCAAACCTTCTGGAGGAAACCTGGTCTTGTTAGGAGAGACGGCATCCATCCCACTTTGGATGGAGCAGCTCTCATTTCTAGAAATATGGACAAATTTATTAAACCCCCCAAAATATGACTATCCAGAGTTGGGACCAGGAAGCAGAGTTGCAGTCTTACACGCCTCTCTGCAGCTTCTCTCCTCCTGCTACCCCCCAAAAACCCATCTCCATAGAGACTGTGTCAGCTCCCAAACAGACAAAAAACAAACTAAAAACCAGCAACAAACAACTTAAACATAAACAATTACAAAGAAAGAACAATACAGTATCCACATCTGAACCAAAGAGTAAAACAGTGAAATGTGGATTATTAAATATTAGGTCTCTCTCCTCCAAGTCTCTGTTAGTACATGACTTAATAATTGATCAACAAATTGATTTACTCTGCCTTACAGAAACCTGGTTGCAGCAGGATGATTATGTTAGTTTAAATGAATCAACACCCCCGAGTCATTCTAACTACCAGAAATCTCGAAGCACAGGCCGAGGGGGCGGTGTGGCAGCAATTTTTCACACCAGCCTATTAATTAATGAAAGACCAAGACAGACTTTTAATTCATTTGAAAGCCTGATGCTTAGCCTCGTCCACCCCAGCTGTAAAACTCAGAAACCAGTCTTACTTGTTATCATCTATCGTCCACCTGGGCCTTACACAGAGTTTCTGTCTGATTTCTCAGACTTTTATATCTGATTTAGTTCTGAGCTCAGATAAAATAATTATTGTGGGTGATTTTAACATCCATGTAGATGCTAAAAATGACAGCCTCAACATGGCATTTAATCTGTTATTAGACTCAATTGGTTTCTCTCAAAATGTAAAAGAACCCACCCACCACTTTAATCACACTCTAGATCTTGTTCTAACATATGGCATAGAAACTGAACATTTAACAGTGTTTCCTGAAAACCCTCTCCTGTCTGATCATTTCCTGATAACATTTACATTTACAATTATTGATTACACAGCGGTGGAGAGTAGACTTTATCAAAGTAGATGTCTTTCTGAAAGCGCTGTAACTAAGTTTAAGAATATAATCCACCCACTGTTATCATCTTCAATGCCCTGTACCAACATAGAGCAGAGCAGCTATCTGAACGCTACCCCAACAGAGGTCGATTATCTTGTTAATAATTTCACCTCCTCACTACGTACGACTCTGGATACTGTAGCTCCTGTGAAAACTAAGGTCTCTAATCAGAAGTACCTGACTCCGTGGTATAATTCTCAAACACGTACCCTAAAGCAGATGACTCGTAATCTGGAGAGGAAATGGCGTGTCACAAATTTAGAGGATCATCATTTAGCCTGGAGAAATAGTTTGCTGCTTTATAAGAAAGCCCTCCGCAAAGCCAGAACATCTTACTATTCATCACTGATTGAAGTAAATAAGAACAACCCCAGGTTTCTCTTCAGCACTGTAGCCAGGCTGACAAAAAGTCAGAGCTCTTTTGAGCCAACAATCCCTTTAACGTTAACTAGTAATGACTTCATGAACTTCTTCACAAATAAAATTTTTATCATTAGAGAAAAAATTACCAGTAATCATCCCACAGATGTAATATTATCTACAGCTACTCTTAGTACCATTGATGTTAAGTTAGACTCTTTTTCTCCAATTGATCTTTCTGAGTTAACTTCAATAATTACTTCCTCCAAACCATCAACGTGTCTTTTAGACCCCATTCCTACAAAACTGCTCAAAGAAGTCCTGCCATTAATTAATTCTTCGATCTTAAATATGATCAACCTATCTCTAATGATCGGCTATGTACCACAGGCCTTCAAGGTGGCTGTAGCATGTCTTTTATCCTGTCTTCCTTCTCTCACCCCAACCGGTCACAGCAGATGGCCCCGCCCCTCCCTGAGCCTGGTTCTGCCGGAGGTTTCTTCCTGTTAAAAGGGAGTTTTTCCTTCCCACTGTTGCCAAAGTGCTTGCTCATAGGGGGTCATATGATTGTTGGGTTTTTCTCTGTATCTATGAAGCGCCTTGAGGCGACTTTTGTTGTGATTTGGCGCTATATAAATAAAATTGAATTGAATTGAATTGAATAATAACCTCTAATACTTAAAGTACACTGTAATAAATAACTGCTAAACGTTGAGGTGTTGCTTCTTCTGGTAGTGAGTTAGGTCCAGACTCGAGTCTGTTTTTGTAAAATTGATTTTGTAAAGTCCATCCGCCATCATGGAGTATCCGTAGCACAGATGCCAGGAAACACCAGCGGGATCGCACAACTTGAAGGCTATCAGCCAATTGAGGGAGACCATGGAATAAAAAAACATTAAGATTATTTAAAATTTCCTATATTATATGGCTATTCTGCCCTCCCCGTACCTTGATGTAGATGCCTGGTTTAGTGGATAGGCAGTTCCTCAAATGGAGAGGCAAAAACTTTCAGTTGTCATTGCAGGGTTTATTTGTCTCCCTAATGAAGGCACTGTAAAACTACAAACATAATGTGGTGGCGTGAATGCGGGATAACCGATCCCGAGTGTTCCCTAGCTACCAAAGCCCACAGACTCATTATTAACAGCAGACGTGAGACATGAATGTTACAAATCAAAATTTATTAGGAAGAACTACTAACTTTTTTCCCTCTTCCTTTCTCCCTTTTCTTTTCCTCATTCAAGTCTGTCCCGTATCTAGCAAGTGAAAATAAAAAATAAAATAAACAATAAAAGGTGAATCAAATAGACCATTACGGCAAGGCTGGGATGGTCATTTGGTAAAGTAAATCCGTTGGGCATCTTTCTTCGCCTTTAGACAATAATTCTGATGGCAAAAGAGCCAAACGGGACAGGCAAAAAAAAAAAAAAAAAAGAAAAGCAAGACCCTTAATTAAAACACTTTATGAACAACAGTTGATTAAAATGACCTGACTCACTACCACAGTGCTACCCTAGAACAATCACAGCTTGGTAAAAATAACTAAACAAAATAGTGGAGACTGGCCACTTGAGGAGGCAACCTACAGAGAGGAGTGCCACCAAGTGTAGTTCCACTGCATGAGTGTCATGCTTTGCTTCTTCTAGGCGTTAAATGAATAAGCATGTGTAAGTTTCACTGCCAGCAGGTGGTGCTAATCTATTCAAATCCAACAAATCACTATGAAGTACAATCCAGACTCCTGCTATACCGGGTTGGAAATTTCAGCACTGAGTGCCTAGTGTACCATGTCTGCTTTATGCTAATGTTGACCTTTTTAACTCTCTGCTGCATATCGGCTCTTCTCTTTCAGTCAAAATAACCATCACAGTGGGACAGACTGTCATTCTGCCGTGTCAAACTCCTATCAACAAAAGTGATCCCATGATAGTTTTAGAGTGGAGCAGACCTGAGCTTGGGACAGAATATGTCCTCTTTTACCGAGACAAGAACTTTGATTTGGACAACCAACATCCATCGTTTAAGAATCGAGTGGATCTACAAGACAGACAGATGAAGGATGGAGATGTCTCTCTGATCTTGAAGGATGTGATGATTAATGACACTGGAACATACGAGTGTCGTGTCGTCCAGGGAAGAACAAATCGCAGGAAGAGAGCTAATCTGCATGGTGACCCCATCAGCATCATCTACCTTCATTGTTGATCCTCCAGGTGAGTGAGTAGAGTTGAGTGTGTGTGTGATCAGAGGTGAAGCTGCTTCCTGCTTGTTGATGTTTGTTTCTAAAGATGTTGTTGATGAGACTTTGTAGAAAGCAGCTGGTCTGAGTGATGTGATCAGAGTGCAGTAGATAATGTCTGACAGCAGTTTGAAGAGGAAATGGATTCTGTTCTGTTCTTCACTCATCACCTACCTGACAGCTGACACCTCACACCTGTTTCTCACCTGCAGGTCACACAGGAGGATTCACAGAGGATGGATCTGTTGGACTGATAGTTAGTCTGACTGTTTTTATTGTGCTTGTTGCTGCTGTTGTTGGTTTTGTGATCTACAAAAAACACAAACAGAGTCAGGATTCAGAGCATCCAGCACTTTCTCAAATTTCTAAGAGCTTTTTCCAGATGAAGTCTCCTCCTGCTGAGCAGAGAAGGATGACCTGCGGACAGATAGATAACCTGACTACAAGTGGCATTCTGCAACACTCACTTTGACACTTGAGGAATGACTTCATCAGCCTCAGGAAACAACTGGACTCCATTCAGTGAGGAACCAGAAATGCACCTTAATTGTGTTGTTGTTGTTTTTTGTTTGTTTGTTTGTTTGTTTGGGGGGGGGGGGGTTTATTTTTTTATTTTCTGAGGGCGATGGTACATATTTGGGATGAAATTCAACCATTTGTGAAACAGAAAATAATGAGAACATCAGTTGAATAATCAGAACATGGAACAGTTGTCCAACAATCAAGTTTTTTGCCTGCACTAGTGTACACAGGACGCACAGAGAGTGTGTGAGAGCGTGAGGGTCAGCACTCTCATTCTCGTCAGATGAGAATTCCTTAAAATCAGGGTCCTCCTCAACACAATCCTCTCTCTCTGACACTTTCTCCTCTATGTCACTTTCACTGTCAAAGAGTTGTGCCAAAACCTCAGTGACAGTGAAGCTTTTCCCAGAGGGCGTTTTTTTGCTTTCTTTACAGGTTTCTTTTACTTTTCTGTTTGTTTGTAAAGACATAGGTGCTTGCTGGAGGGCGCCAGCATACCTGGTAAGGTTCCCTGTTATATGTGTGAGTGCAAACACTAAGATTTGAGTATAAAGTCCCATTTAAGTTGCAGTAAGAATTGCAATGCGACATCATGGGTGAGTAACTGGTAGCACTCTATGGGCACTCCTCCCTGTAGATTGCCTCCCCAAGTGGCCTGTCTTCAACCACATTAGCCATTTTGTTCAGATGCATTTTACATTAATAAAACAGTAAAAATTAAAATACATTTAAAATTAATTCAAATAAAATGTCCTGCTACTTAATTTGCTGTTTTCTTTGCTTGCTCTCTGTATTGTTTTCAGTTATTTTATTTAATAGACTTATTTGAATTGACTCAACACACCTCTGCCTTGTCAATAATGAGCATGTGTGCTTTTGCAACTATACAACTTTTTGCACTGAATAATGTAATATTTTTGGGGGTGGAACCGCCCCCTCCCAGGTGGCGTTGCCCATTTAGTTCTCTTCTAAGTTTCCTAAGTTCATTCATTAGAGTTAGAATTTAAATTTGAATAATTTTTGTATTTTTTTTTTTTTATTTTTTCCTTATGTACTAATCTTATAATAATATAGCACAACGTATAGTTGCTATTCAAATGCTTAGAGTTTTTCTTCAAGGAGCGACTTTTTACTTTGAGTACGTTTCAGACCCTTTACTTTTTCTTGAGTAAAAGAAGTTGCTTCACTTCTTCAACCTTTACTAGAGTGGGGTAGTTTCTCTTCATCAAACCCAGGTGTAGGTGCCATATGAGTTGTTCCTTTTTGACTAAGTGGGTTGGTTTAAATGGACTCACTGTATTGGTGCACGGGTGTGGGGCGTGTCTCATGGGTGTGGTAGATGATAAATGTGGTTGCACTCACCTGTTCACAGCACCTGATGTTGATGAGCAGAAAGGTAGGGTGAGCATGAGGCAAAACTTTCTGTTGACCGCAGCAGCTTTGAATGATTTTGATGTATTTTGACTGTAACTTGATGGTTTTTGTATATTTGTGTAGTGATGGGCAGATGAAGCTTCATGAAGCACTGAAGCTTTTCATCCAATTGGTTCACCCCAGCGCAAAGCTTCTTGAAGCTTCATTTGCTCTAGTAGGACACCTACTGGACGTAAAAATATTAGTTGGCATGAATTTGAAGAGTGTGGCCTTTTGCACACAGCCTGTAAATGTCAACAACAAAAGGAGTGTGTAAAACATCTATATTGTATTGATGGCAGTATACTGTGTATATTTATACTGGCAGTATGGAAAATGATCATTTGGAAATGCTTAAAATGGAAATGATCATTTACTGTGAGGTGAGGTGTGGTTGGGGTGTGGACAGTAGTTGTGCTTTTGTAACGTTGAGGTATGGACAGCTACACACTGAGGCTTCTCAGTCCTGCCTGTTCACATTTTATTCTGTAAAAACTAAATTTTCACTGCTTTTATGACCTTTTTAGTGGGGAGAACATAGCTAGGATTTAATGATTTAACAAATCTTTTGAATCCTTTGTCCTCCACAATGCTAAATGGCTGGGAGTCCTCAATCACCATGCTGACCAGGTCTTCATCTATTTGAGATTGTTCTCCTGAGGAAAGACAATAAAGACAAAGCACAAATATAAATATCACACACGTAACTTATTACAGTTGTATAATATTGTTATATCATTTAGTAACATTACTGCATGCTATATTATCATGGCATTTGATGGCTCACCTGGTCTTGCTCCACAATCGGTGTTCCCCTTATTCTCATGCAAAGCTCTGTAGTGCCTAAGCATGGATGAGGTGTTGTTGTTATATCCCAGCTCCCTGGCACATAGCAAACACTTCACCTTGTACAAAAGTACAGACAGCTTAACATAAGTTTTATTGCACCATCAGTATTATGAAAATACATCTTCTGTAGAAATTTACATACCTTGTTGGGAGGAATAAGATCAAAATGTTCCCACACAGGGGAGGACATCCTCCTCTTCTTAGCTGGCTCCATTCTCTCCTGACTTTCTCTCCTCACTCTCATAAACCTCCAAACTGTCTCCAAACTCTCACTAACCGCAACTCTCCATCAAACACCCACATTTTGAATGAAGTCTGAGGGGTTTATATCGCTGTCATATCTCGCGGCAAAGTTCGAACCACTTCATGAACCAGTCACGTGGTACAGCCGGGCAGCGAGGCTTCGGACGTCATCATTTTCAGCTCCTCCCATAAATGAAGCAAGCCTCGATACGCGCATCGCGGAAACGCCCCCTCAATTACTCGACACAAGCTTCGAAGCCTCGATACAGAACGTCACATCACTATATTTGTGCACTAATTGATGCCATAGGCCAAATTGTAAGTTGGCATTGTAATTCGTGCAGTTATTGGTGAGTTGCAGTTATTTGTTTGTGCAATCTGTGCATTTGTTTAATAGTTGTGAACAGGTGAGTGCAACCACATTTATCATCTACCACACCCATGAGACACGCCCCACACCCGTGCACCAATACAGTGAGTCCATTTAAACCAAGTCACTTAGTCAAAAAGGAACAACTCATATGGCGCCTACACCTGGGTTTGATGAAGAGAAACTACCCCACTCTAGTAAAGGTTGAAGAAGTGAAGCAACTTCTTTTACTCAAGAAAAAGTGAAGGCTCTGAAACGTACTCAAAGTAAAAAGTCGCTCCTTGAAGAAAAATTCTAAGCATTTGAATAGCAACTATACGTTGTGCTATATTATTATAAGATTAGTACATAAGGAAAAAAAAATACAAAAATTATTCAAATTTAAATTCTAACTCTAATGAATGAACTTAGGAAACTTAGAAGACAACTAAATGGGCAACGCCACCTGGGAGGGGGCGGTTCCACCCCAAAAAATATTACATTATTCAGTGCAAAAAGTTGTATAGTTGCAAAAGCACACATGCTCATTATTGACAAGGCAGAGGTGTGTTGAGTCAATTCAAATAAATCTATTAAATAAAATAACTGAAAACAATACAGAGAGCAAGCAAAGAAAACAGCAAATTAAGTAGCAGGACATTTTATTTGAATTAATTTTAAATGTATTTTAATTTTTACTGTTTTACTAATGTAAAATGCATCTGAACAAAATGGCTAATGTGGTTGAAGACAGGCCACTTGGGGAGGCAATCTACAGGGAGGAGTGCCCATAGAGTGCTACCAGTTACTCACCCATGATGTCGCATTGCAATTCTTACTGCAACTTAAATGGGACTTTATACTCAAATCTTAGTGTTTGCACTCACACATATAACAGGAAACCTTACCAGGTATGCTGGCGCCCTCCAGCAAGCACCCATGTCTTTACAAACAAACAGAAAAGTAAAAGAAACCTGTAAAGAAATCAAAAAAACGCCCTCTGGGAAAAGCTTCACTGTCACTGAGGTTTTGGCACAACTCTTTGAAAGTGAAAGTGACATAGAGGAGAAAGTGTCAGAGAGAGAGGATTGTGTTGAGGAGGACCCTGATTTTAAGGAATTCTCATCTGACGAGAATGAGAGTGCTGACCC
>NW_024583661.1:50907-55845 GCF_018398535.1 Haplochromis burtoni
CTCTACTCACTCACCTGGAGGATCAACATGAAGGTAGATGACGCTGATGGGGTCACCATCCAGATTAGATCTCTTCCTGTGATTTGTTCTTCCCTGGACGACACGACACTCGTATGTTCCAGTGTCGTTAATCATCACATCCTTCAAGATCAGAGAGACATCTCCGTCCTTCATCTGTCTGTCTTGTAGATCCACTCGATTCTTAAAAGATGGATGTTGGTTGTCCAAATCAAAGTTCTTGTCTCTGTAAAAGAGGACATATTCTGTCCCAAGCTCAGGTCTGCTCCACTCTAAAACTATCATGGGATCACTTTTGTTGATAGGAGTTTGACACGGCAGAATGACAGTCTGTCCCACTGTGATGGTTATTTTGACTGAAAGAGAAGAGCCGATATGCAGCAGAGAGTTAAAAAGGTCAACATTAAATGTCTCATTTGCACAGAACTGTCATGATGAGCTACAAAAAGAGACTGTGAAAAAGCAAACACGGTACACTAGGTGCTGAAATTTCCAACCCGGTATAGCAGGAGTCTGGATGGTACTTCATAGTGATTTGTTGGATTTGAATAGATTAGCACCACCTGCTGGCAGTGAAACTTACACATGCTTATCCATTTAACGCCTATAAGAAGAAAAGCATGACGTTCATGCAGTGGAACTACACGGGTGAGTAATTGGTGGCACTCCTCTCTGTAGGTTGCCTCCTCAAGTGGCCAGTCTCCACTATTTTGTTTAGTTATTTTTACCAAGCTGTGATTGTTCTAGGGTAGCACTGTGGTAGTGAGTCGGGTCATTTTAATCAACTGTTGTTCATAAAGTGTTAACAGTCTTGCCGTCTCAACCCTGCTTTTAGTTCTTCCTTTATTTTTTTTTTGCCTGTCCCGTTTGGCTCTTTTGCCATCAGAATTATTGTCTAAAGGCGAAGAAAGATGCCCAACGGATTTACTTTACCAAATAGACCATCCCAGCCTTGCCGTAATGGTCTATTTGATTCACCTTTTATTGTTTATTTTATTTTTTATTTTCACTTGCTAGATACGGGACAGACTTGAATGAGGAAAAGACAAGAGAGAAAGGAAGAGGGAAAAAAAGTTAGTAGTTCTTCCTAATAAATTTTGATTTGTAACATTCATGTCTCACGTCTGCTGTTAATAACGAGTCTGTGGGCTTTGGTAGCTAGGGAACACTCGGGATCGGTTATCCCGCATTCACGCCACCACATTATGTTTGTAGTTTTACAGTGCCTTCATTAGGGAGACAAATAAACCCTGCAATGACAACTGAAAGTTTTTGCCTCTCCATTTGAGGAACTGCCTATCCACTAAACCAGGCATCTACATCAAGGTACGGGGAGGGCAGAATAGCCATATAATATAGGAAATTTTAAATAATCTTAACGTTTTTTTATTCCATGGTCTCCCTCAATTGGCTGATAGCCTTCAAGTTGTGCGATCCCGCTGGTGTTTCCTGGCATCTGTGCTACGGATACTCCATGATGGCGGATGGACTTTACAAAATCAATTTTACAAAAACAGACTCGAGTCTGGACCTAACTCACTACCAGAAGAAGCAACACCTCAACGTTTAGCAGTTATTTATTACAGTGTACTTTAAGTATTAGAGGTTATTATTCAATTCAATTCAATTCAATTTTATTTATATAGCGCCAAATCACAACAAAAGTCGCCTCAAGGCGCTTCATAGATACAGAGAAAAATCCAACAATCATATGACCCCCTATGAGCAAGCACTTTGGCGACAGTGGGAAGGAAAAACTCCCTTTTAACAGGAAGAAACCTCCGGCAGAACCAGGCTCAGGGAGGGGCGGGGCCATCTGCTGTGACCGGTTGGGGTGAGAGAAGGAAGACAGGATAAAAGACATGCTACAGCCACCTTGAAGGCCTGTGGTACATAGCCGATCATTAGAGATAGGTTGATCATATTTAAGATCGAAGAATTAATTAATGGCAGGACTTCTTTGAGCAGTTTTGTAGGAATGGGGTCTAAAAGACACGTTGATGGTTTGGAGGAAGTAATTATTGAAGTTAACTCAGAAAGATCAATTGGAGAAAAAGAGTCTAACTTAACATCAATGGTACTAAGAGTAGCTGTAGATAATATTACATCTGTGGGATGATTACTGGTAATTTTTTCTCTAATGATAAAAATTTTATTTGTGAAGAAGTTCATGAAGTCATTACTAGTTAACGTTAAAGGGATTGTTGGCTCAAAAGAGCTCTGACTTTTTGTCAGCCTGGCTACAGTGCTGAAGAGAAACCTGGGGTTGTTCTTATTTTCTTCAATCAGTGATGAATAGTAAGATGTTCTGGCTTTGCGGAGGGCTTTCTTATAAAGCAGCAAACTATTTCTCCAGGCTAAATGATGATCCTCTAAATTTGTGACACGCCATTTCCTCTCCAGATTACGAGTCATCTGCTTTAGGGTACGTGTTTGAGAATTATACCACGGAGTCAGGTACTTCTGATTAGAGACCTTAGTTTTCACAGGAGCTACAGTATCCAGAGTCGTACGTAGTGAGGAGGTGAAATTATTAACAAGATAATCGACCTCTGTTGGAGTAGCGTTCAGATAGCTGCTCTGCTCTATGTTGGTACAGGGCATTGAAGATGATAACAGTGGGTGGATTATATTCTTAAACTTAGTTACAGCGCTTTCAGAAAGACATCTACTTTGATAAAGTCTACTCTCCACGCTGTGTAATCAATTATTGTAAATGTAAATGTTATCAGGAAATGATCAGACAGCAGAGGGTTTTCAGGAAACACTGTTAAATGTTCAGTTTCTATGCCATATGTTAAAACAAGATCTAGAGTGTGATTAAAGTGGTGGGTGGGTTCTTTTACATTTTGAGAGAAACCAATTGAGTCTAATAACAGATTAAATGCCATGTTGAGGCTGTCATTTTTAGCATCTACATGGATGTTAAAATCACCCACAATAATTATTTTATCTGAGCTCAGAACTAAATTAGATATAAAGTCTGAGAAATCAGACAGAAACTCTGTGTAAGGCCCAGGTGGACGATAGATGATAACAAGTAAGACTGGTTTCTGAGTTTCACAGCTGGGGTGGACGAGGCTAAGCATCAGGCTTTCAAATGAATTAAAAGTCTGTCTTGGTCTTTCATTAATTAATAGGCTGGTGTGAAAAATTGCTGCCACACCGCCCCCTCGGCCTGTGCTTCGAGATTTCTGGTAGTTAGAATGACTCGGGGGTGTTGATTCATTTAAACTAACATAATCATCCTGCTGCAACCAGGTTTCTGTAAGGCAGAGTAAATCGAATTTGTTGATCAATTATTAAGTCATGTACTAACAGAGACTTGGAGGAGAGAGACCTAATATTTAATAATCCACATTTCACTGTTTTACTCTTTGGTTCAGATGTGGATACTGTATTGTTCTTTCTTTGTAATTGTTTATGTTTAAGTTGTTTGTTGATGGTTTTTAGTTTGTTTTTTTGTCTTTTTGGAAGCTGACACAGTCTCTATGGAGATGGGTTTTTGGGGGGGTAGCAGGAGGAGAGAAGCTGCAGAGAGGCGTGTAAGACTGCCTCTTACAGATTTCTTACTTATCTTACTTATTACTTATTTCTCTCCGATATCCGATCCAGTAATTTAGGTCAGAATCGAACCGATACATAATATCGGATCGGTCCATACCTAGTACTACCACGGGAGATTCAACCTGGAGGAGAGAAGCTGCAGAGAGGTGTGTAAGACTGCAACTCTGCTTCCTGGTCCCAACTCTGGATAGTCATATTTTGGGGGGTTTAATAAATTTGTCCATATTTCTAGAAATGAGAGCAGCTCCATCCAAAGTGGGATGGATGCCGTCTCTCCTAACAAGACCAGGTTTCCTCCAGAAGGTTTGCCAATTATCTATGAAGCCCACATCATTTCTGAGCTGTTATACTCTGATTATTTCTCTTAGTTTAAACTATTTGCTTTCACAGTTTTTGTTAACCTAACCAAGACACTTTTTAATGATAATTAATCACAAATTTTAAGTTCATGAGGTATTATAACATGTAAAAATAATATAAATGAAGCAAAAGAAAGTGCCACGTTTAGGATTCAAACTGCTGTGTGAATGTTCGAATCTCCAAACCCAATAGCCCCCAAAGAAGAGCTTTTTCTCCCTTTTCAAAGAGGAAAACTGTAATTTTGTCTTCCAGCACACGAGTTAGTACATATGATAGCGGGTAAGTCAAAATAGTGCTTTTGACCAACCCACAGAAAGAAAAAACAAATGGCCATGCATTTACTCCGTGTGTGTAAATTCTGAGCTCACCTTCGGCGGCACAAACCACGAGGAGACACATGCAGAGGAGAGTCCTGCAGCAGAGTGATGCAGTCCCAGCAGTGGTCATCCTCCCTCTCAGCTCCAGCTCTACTCTTTGCAAACAGAAGCTCCTCCGAGCCGCTATATTTAGAAAACATAAAATCAGAGTAGTGGTTTTGATAATGACTTTGGTGGTTACTGATAGTTGACTTGTTTCTATCTCCTCCCCCTCTTTAAAATAAACACATAAAAATAACAATCCATTTAAAAAAAGACCTCTACTCTGATAGCTTTTCACTTGATTATTATTCTTTATTTCACCATACTAAACCTCTTTAATCACACATTAACAGCTGTTACAGGAAGATGGATTGATGAAAGTGTGGATAGATGGATGTTTTTTTTTTAAATTATTTTAAAAAGGACAGAAAATCAATATTTCCTAAATTTGCTTGACATATAATGAGACAGGACAAATCATAGGGTAGTCTTTAAGCCTTTTATTGTATTTTCATTGCTTAGTCCTAGCTGGCAGATACACAGATCCACAGCTGTTGTTTACACATTTGACGCCTCCAGACGGAGGGTGGTGTGTGTGTGTGTGTGTGTGTGTGTGTGTGTGTGTGTGTGTGTG
>NW_024583662.1:0-5723 GCF_018398535.1 Haplochromis burtoni
ATTGTGGCTGAGGTTAATCAGTGGATCCACCTACAGAGGCAGAATCAGTCTATCAATGAATCTAGGTGTCATTGTAAATCCGAATTTGCCATTTAAAACTTACATTCAAAGGCTTGTGTCTAAGTTAAAACTAAAACTAAGTTTAGAAATCAATCCTGTGTGTGCCTCCAGGTGAGAAACACTTGATTCGTGCAACTTTTTTACCTTTATTGGATTATGGTGAGCTGCTTTTTCTGAATGCACCAGCCCACTAACTAAAGGGGTTATGGAAATCATCTACATTATTGTTCTGTGTATGTGTCACACAGCGGAAATTTGTGTTTTTATGTTTTATCAATCTGTGTATTGGTACATAGTGTTGATTTTATTTGCATGATTTTATAGTGATATTTATATTGCATGTTTGTTTATTGATATTTATACTGCATGGTTTTATCCTCATATTTATATTTGTGTTAATGTTGTACCATGTTCCTTTAACCCACTGTGGACTAAACAGATAATTGTAGGCACCTGTGAGGTGGGGGCGTTCCCCAAGGTGGCCTATCAGCCGCCAGGTTGACCTGTTAAAGGGGATGGTGAGCGCAGAGACAAAAGGAGAGAGGAGTGACGCGCGAAGGGTGAGGAGGCGAAAAAGGAACGCGTGCAACCCCGCACGTGTGTGGAACGAACTGCTGCCTGACTGTGGGGCGCCGCGAGTTGTTCGGCGATCCAGTCCTAACGGCAGGAACGGCAACAGTGGGTGGCGATGGCTGCAATGCACGACAGGGCAGGGATGCCCCTCTGCCTGCATCTGACGGTGAGACGAGGGAGGCCGTGTTCAGGTGTGGAGTGGGGCGGGACTGTGCGGCGACGCGCTGTCAGGAGGAGACAGGTCTGCGATAGGAGCCCCCTCCCTGGTCTGTTGCTGACGAGTTTTACCATACTGGAAGAGAAGTTCCTCTCCTGTCTCTTTCATATAAGGACCATTCGCCCATGTGTGGCTGGACTGTGGGATTATGGGACTATGGGAGAGTAATTTTAGTATATGGAAAACATGTTTTAGCCTTGTTTTAATAGTGTATAGTTATTTCTGCCGGCAGGGTTTTTAGCGGGTTGCAACACTATTTTTATTGTATACGGGGAATTTTATCTTGTATTTGTGACTCTGGCTGTGTTTTTTTTTTTTTATGGAAATAAATGGTGTTTGAAGCCAGCTTAGTTTCTGTGCCCTGAGCGCTGACCCACCCACTCCCCTTTTTCGCTTGTATGTATACCAGACGTGGTGGTGAAGATTTAGGTCCACCAGTCTTAGCGGCTACATATGCTGCTGCTACATGTCCTTCTCTTATATTTGCAGACTTTCCCATTGGTTGGTCTTTATCTATAAATCTCTCCCTCTTATTTATGTGTTTATATGCATAAAAATCATAACAATGCAGCCCTTGTTCTCACAATATCATACAGTTGATTATCCCACAAATCAAAACACAATTAGGAGTTAGGCTTTGAAATACGCCGCCTCTGTCACCTGGAATAATTTGCAAAAGGAACTGAAATTGTCAGAAATGGTTACCTTCAGTAAACGAAAGAGAGAACAACTCTTTTAGTCAGCGTGATTTTTTAATGCCACTCTTAACTGATCTGTTAAGAGTGGAAAAGTGTCTTGAAGTTCTCCAGAGGCCTGGTAATGAGCTAATTCATTTAATTCAGGTGTGTTGACTTTAGGCCCGCCCCTATTTTCTCATATTAAGTGAGAAAAAGAAGAAGAAGAAAATCTCAATGTATCATGGGAACCCCCCAGCAGCCTACACCTACTGCAGCATAACTAAGGGAGGATTCAGGGTCACCTGGTCCAGCCCTAACTATATGCTTTAGCAAAAAGGAAAGTTTGAAGCCTAATCTTGAAAGTAGAGATAGTGTCTGTCTCCTGAATCCAAACTGGAAGCTGGTTCCACAGAAGAGGGCCTGAAAACTGAAGGCTCTGCCTTAGCCCATCCAGGTCTTTATGTCTTTAAGACATTCCTGCAGTTTAACTAATTGGTGTGTGTTATCTGGCTTCATGGACAGATAGAGCTGGGTGTCATCTGCATAGCAGTGAAATGTATGCTATGTCTTCTAATGATGCTGCCTAAGGGAAGCATGTATAATGTAAACAGAATTGGTCCTAGCACTGAACCCTGTGGAACTCCATAATTAACCTCAGTGTGTGAAGAGGACTCTCCATTTACATGCACAAACTGGAGTCTATTAGATAGATATGATACAATACAGTACCTGTAATACCTACAGCATGTTCTAATCGCTCTAATAGGATATTATGGTCAACAGTATCGAACGCTGCACTGAGGTCTAGCAGGACAAGCACAGACATGAGTCCACTGTCAGAGGCCATAAGAAGATCATTTGTAACCTTCACTAAAGCTTTCCTCTTCTTCACTCATTTTTATTATTGTGGATTTAATGTTTCTTTGGCTTCATGTACTAACTACATTAAAAGAGCAGAAGAAGAACCATGTTGGTAAAATAATGTAAGATCATAAGGATTAATATCTCAGTCACATGACTTTTTCCCTTTTGCTGTGAACTTACCGTCTCATTCTCCAGGATCAGTCTGAGTATCTGCTTGCGCTGCTCAATGTTCTGCAGAAACAAACACACTGTCAGACTAGTTTTATCCTCACCACACACCCCTGTCTGACGGTGGTGTGCGCCATAGATTATGTCTCATATGCTGGTGCATGCCGCCTTTACGGTATCACTTCAGCTGGTCATGCACCACTCTGTTTTTGTAACCTAGCACATTGTTTCACGGCCACCACCGCAGATGAAGACATGGCTGTTAGAGCTTTGTCAGTTTTTGCTGCATTTTAATGATATATCGTTAGAGAAACACAAGACTTCTTGGGATGCTTTTCTTTAGGTTTGACGTCTTCACTGCTTCATTCCTTCTAATGTGGTGATATTATCTGAGTAGTGACACCTGCCATTCAGGAGAATACATCAGCACCCTGTGCCTTAACAGGATAAATAGAAATGAATGTGTGATGATGTTGCCACGGCACGCAAACCGACCAATGCAGAGGGTACACTGCTGCGTTCAGTATGCTTTTTGTTTGTTGGTTTGTTTTTAAAAAACAGTCAGACTTATTTTAAAAGGACATACAGGCAGCTTGATGTGGATCTTGGTGGGCATCCTCCTCAAGATGGCAGGGTCTATGTCCTCAGGACGATTGGTGGCTCCCATAATGATCACCTGACAAAGTACACTTTTAATCAGATTTACATACAGACCGAATCTTCGAAGAACATTTTATTGATCATCTGATCGTTTATGTTCAGGATTCACATATATTGCATAGATTATGGAGAGAAATTGGGTTCAAAAGGGTTGCAAATAGGGGTGGTTTTAAAAAAGAAATCCCAATTCTAATCGATTTTAGGTCAGGGTCTTTCTGTGTGGAGTCAGGGATAGGCTCCAAAGCCCCCCGCAACCCTGAAAAAGATAAGTGGAAGCAAATAGATGGATGGATAATTGATTTTAATTTGAATAATCCAATACTGATTCATTAAATCCTAAAATCAATTTTTAAATATAAATGTATTTTAGCAGAATCTCAGCTTAAAGCTCACAAAACTATTTTAACAACCTCCAAACTGTTAAAAGAGCAAACGATTAAAGAGCAGGTAAATGGATTGATTCTCTAAAAAGATGTAAACATAAAACACAAATCATTTACTCGTACACGCCGTTGGCATGAAAGCAAACATCTTATTCTGAAACTGCAAAAAGTTGATGCAAATTTAACTGAACTAGGAGCAAAAATGGCTAAAAACTACAGTTTTGCTTTATGGCCTATGGAAGTGAGTCCTCAAACGTTACACAGAAATTCCTGTAAACATTTGTGAATCAATTTATGCTTGTGGATCACCCTGTATGCATTTGCAACCCTTTTGAGACAAATTCCTCTCCATAATACGTCCACAGCTCAGTGAATTTCTTGAGACTCCATATTGAACCTAAACATTTCAGACGTGTGCATACCTGGCACTGGTGGTCTGTTTCGAGTCCATCCCACAAACTCATAAACTGAGCCTTCATCATAGCTGTGACTTCATGATCTCTGCTGGATCGACTCCTCAGAAAGGAATCTGTTCAAACACACAGTTTTATCATCTCAGTTGGGATTTCATTGTTTGAAAATGTTTTGCCTCTTTTTTTGCTTCTATGGTATTTGTCAAAATGTATACAGTTAAGACCAAATATTAAAATACATTCACGTCTCTCTTTGAACCGTTTGTGCAGACCAAATTCACTGAAAGCAGAATCAGTTTCTTTATATGTTTAATTTATGTTTAAGAAAATTCTACATTTTAAGGTAGTACATGGAAAATATCGCCACTAAATGTTAGCAGGTTGTAGTCAAGTGAATTTTGTTTTCTTTCCCTTCCCAATTAAATTGTATAATCCTACAGTGTCATGGTCCTGGCTCATTTGAACCAGTGTTTTGTGTTTTTGTATTTTCGTGTTATTTTGTGTTATACTTTATGGTTAAGTTTCTTTAGTTAGTCTTGAGTTAATTCCTATATTGCCAAGGTTTTTCTGTTTAGCTCCTTCATTATATATTATTTATTTATTTGTCTTTGCCCTCTGTGCCGCTCTCCATCTCTGTCTGTCTTTATATATGTTGTGTGAGTCTCTAGGAGCAACTTGTGTTCCATTCTATGTTTCCCGTCATGTCTCCTCTCGCTCGTGTCCCATCGCTCCCTCTCGTCTGCCTCTCCTCTCCATCATGTTCCTCTATTTCCTGTTTTATTGTGAAGGCCCTATGTCCCTGTAGCTGTGTCCCAAAACCTAGGCCACATCCTCCTGAGGCTGCATTTGAAGGCTGATTACTTCACAGCCAGCGATGAAGCCTGTCCCAATTCAAAGGCCGCTCCAAATGCAGCCGACAAATACGTCCTTCATTTCCCTGGATTTGAAGGATGGGTTATTTTCGTTTCAGCTAATAAAGCTGTATATAATAAAGCTGTTTTGAGTTAACATCCCGCTTACGAGCCTGCATTTGGATCCTTTCGTTCCTGCACTACACAGTCGATTCATGACATGAAGTGGGCATTGTAAGCAAAGCACACAGTTTAACAAAAAAAAACAACTATTTTTTAAACTTAATTTGTCAAAATGATTTCCACTTTATCAGAGAGAGATAAACTGTATGTGTGTATGTGTGTGCGCGCATCTGTGTGTGTGTCTTTCTCACCTATCTCGTCGATGAAGATGATTGTTGGGCCCAGTTTGGAGGCCAGTGAGAACACAGCAGCAGTCAGTTTCTGGGACTCTCCGTACCATTTATCTGTCAGCGTGCTCGGCTTCAAGTTGATGAAAGCAAAGCCCGCCTCTTTTGCTGTTGCCTTGGCGATGAGTGTTTTACCACATCCTGGGGGTCCATACAGCAGCACACCTGTGTGAAGACAGTGGGATTTTGTATTATTTTGCCGATTGCTAGAAATCAAACTACCATGAAAGTAACAGCTTGTTGCTCGCCTACGGACTCAAATGTCGCATCGATGGCAATAGCTCATCTCTCTCACACACACTGTGGACACATAGGGCTCTGATATATCTCATATCAGCTCTGATTTCTATGACTGATTTGATTTCGATTCACAAGGTCCCGATTTATCCCATTTCCTGATTCAGTTTGATTAGATTCAATTCATTTCAGGTTGACTCAGACAGTGAG
>NW_024583662.1:8178-12165 GCF_018398535.1 Haplochromis burtoni
GTTCATACACAGAGAGTTTAACATTTTTAGATTTATTTTGACCTGTCCTCGTTGTCTGAAAAACACAAAAGCAGAAACAAATCAAAGGCTCAGCCTGTGCTCTATGTCAGGATCATACTGTCCTCATCAGCAGGAGACAGTTTTCTCAAATAAAACATTCAGGATGAAAGATGTATGTGTAGGTTCTCTGTCATCTGGGTCATGGCAATCTAAGAAGCTTGGAAAGAAAAGTAGCTGGAAGAGCAGTTGTGCCATAGTCTACAGTTAAAATGTGACCATAAAGAAAAGACAGAATTATAGTCGAGAATAAGCAATAAGCTTCTCTCGGATGGCCGAACTCCTCACCCCATCTCTAACGGAGAGGCCAGCCAGCCTTCGGAGAAAGCTCATTGTTGCTGCTTTTATCTGCAATTTCGTTCTTTTGGTCACTATCCAAAGCTCGTCACCATAGGTGAAGGTAGGGACGTAGATCGGCCAGTAAACTGAAAATTCTGCTTTTACGCTCAGCTCTCTTTTCACCATACGGGCCAGTACAGTGTCCACATCACTACAGTCATAGCATCAATCCGACAGACGCTCAGTGCAGGACTCACTGCCTACGTCCTCACAAATTCTCCTACCCTCTTCCTTTACATCTGATGCGTTCATCGAGGTGAAAGAAAAAAGGTTAGGAAAAGGAGATGAAACAGATTTTGGGAACCTACAGATTTTTGGTTACATCCTGTTAGAAATGTTCATCCTACTGTAAAACCTGCCTAGCAGACCTGATTATGAGCAGCTTCAATCCATTCAGTTTGGGTATTTGTGCTCAAACTGATTTTTATGTGCATCTGCTGACTGTGGAAAATTATATCATTAATCTCTTGTCTTCTTTCTTGTTTGCACAAAAGCTTGTTCTGTATAGTTATTAATCAGGATGTTTTTAAAGTATAATTCTAAAAATGTCATTATCTTTACAAATGAAAAGAAAGGCAAAATTAATATATTCTCTGAAATTATCTGGTAATATCTGCACATCAGCAAATCTGAGATTAAACATGAGACAGAATCAGAATTAATCCACATTAAGATGAGACAAAAACAAACAAACATCTGAAGACAAAACCTGTTGCAATAAATCTTGATTCCCCTCCCACCTGCCTGTGAGGCTTCTCCTGCTGATTCCTTACCTGGTATAACTGGTATATGATGCCTAGGCTTAGGCCTAGGCCTACGCCTAGACCCTGGCCTAGACCTTGGCCTAGGCCGAGAAAAAGAGCGATGCCTCCAGCTCGCACAAAGCTCAGTCCCATTGTCACGTCACAGATTCTGAGACACAAACAGGTTTACACAGGGATTAATGTATAAAATGCTATCAAGAAGATGAATACAAACAGCAGGAGCATAACAACTCACCACCTCGCAACAGTCTCTCACTCACTGCTTGTTATTACTGTGCGGAATACAAATGTTTTATGAAGGACAGAAGTCTAAAAAAATGCCCAATCATCTAGAGTTTTAGAAAGTTCAGGAAGAAACTGAGACAATGCAAAAAGTCAAAAATATCTAAAGCTCGCTCAGAATTGGGGATGGGATGCTTGATACTGACATTTTGACACTGTGTTGAGCTGACAAAGTACAAATTTTTCAAAACACTGGCTGCGCTTCCAAAACCTCCCTCTTTCTCCTCTTCCTAACCTCTTTTCCTTGATCTTGATGGAAATGAGGTCATGTAAAGGCTGATGGGAAGATTGATACTAAGAAAAGAGAAGAGCAATGCTCTGAAATTTGGAACATCACTAACAATGTGATGCTGAATGTTGGATATGTTGAACTTACAATATGCAAAACATGGACTACAAAATCCATATCATACAAATCCATATCTTTACTCCAGTGACTTCTAAAATGAGAATATCCTGTGAAAAATATATTTTATTAGAAAGGTTTGAATTTTAAAGTAATGTTTAGGTCCAGATTTAAATTATTTTGATATTAAAAAGCTTTTAGATTTACTAAAGAGACACAGTGCCAGTTTTGTGACAGCAAGTTATGAACAGGAGACTTTTTGAGGCTGGTCTTATTGCATATCCTTTTGTAGGAGTTTCCCTTTCAGGAGGAGAATATTTAAATGAGTAGCACAAATGTGAAAGTCTATGGCACACAATTTACTGGAAATGTCATTAATTGAAAAATCATATCTTGTGCTTGTTGTGGTTGTGATAGATGCTACAAGGAGTTTTAATTTTTAGGAGGAGAGATGCAATCAGACGAAGTGTGTAATCGATAGTTTACGCGGATGGCTCAAAACTGTGGGGACATTACCAAAAACTCTTCTCTCCTCACACTGAGTGTTTAGAAGTGAGCCCCACCAATCGTTCCTCAAAAATAATGAGAATTTACTCAAATGGATCTCATATTAACTGAATATTAACTTAAGTTAATTCTCTAATTAACATATTAACTCCTTGGAGGGCATTTCTATTCGATTCAATTATTAAAGAGAGGCAATCTCCTGATCTCCCTCTGAAAAATTTGAACACGACAATAGCGCCAAGTCACAGTTGCCTCAAGTCGCCTGCTATTTTTGTGCAAAGCTAACTGAACAGTCTGACTTTTGGTTCTAATCATGAGCTTGAATCCGTTAAGTTGAAGATGAGCAGACGATAATAAAAATGAAATATCTCTTCTTCCTCCTACATTCGAAAGAAAGTGAAACATAATTAACCAGGATGACAACTGAGATCAAAATTGGGTTAAGAGATGAAAATCATCCCAGAAGTCCTTATAAATTCTCCTTAAATACAGTAACTAAGTACTTAAACCTCTGGCATTACAGAATGCTAACATCTGAGTAGCTCATGGTTGCGAGTAATTTTAATAATTACCGTAATAGTCTTTGTCACTTTGTTGCTGCTATTTTTCCTTTGGCATCTTTGAAGAAGAAAAAAAAACACAACAGCCCTTCGATATCGTACTATGTGAATGGACAACAAAGATTGAAGAAACACTTCATTTATAGCTGGAAAAATGCAACATTTGGACAGACTTATGGGGAAATCTTCATGAGATTCAGTCCTTACGATCCTCACATAATTAACGATTATTTTCAAACAACAAATTCACAAAGTATTGGCATTTTTATAACATTTCATTCCCTGTTAGAGACAGATTGCTATTCTGAAAGTGAAACTTTTACAAATACATACTCCATAAAGCTAAGACCTAGTTCAAACTAACTGTCAGTCACAAAACTGACACTGAATCTCTTCACTATAGCTAAACCAAGACAACAAGCTGTGGCGAAGTAACAGTGTAGTCAAACTTTAAGGTCGTTCTCAGGTTCTCCTCTTTTCCTAAGTCCATATCTATCCTCATCCACAAACAAAGTGAGTAGGAACATGAGACAGGAGGGACTTTGGAAAAAAAAATCCTGGAGCTGGAGTCAAACGCACAAAGACTTTAAATCAGCCAACGTGACATGTGTGTTTTGAATCACACCTGCGCTTCATAAACCCGCCACACAAGCATCCATTATCCACATACTCATACATACTGAATCAATATAAAAATATAATGTATAGGTTACCACTTCTTTAAACAAAATTTAAATATATTTTCTGTTTCATAAAAAATAAATAAATCTCACCTACAGAAGGACAACACGAAGAGGGCAACAAACAAGTCAGGTAGAGTAAAGCAGCAGAAATCGTTTTAGGAGAAATCACGTGGTGACAGAGCTGAGTTGCGGTGGTGCCAAACTGCATGGGAAGCGCCAACTTTCGTCTTATTTGCTGTTCGTGGTGAGAGGAGGAGGAGGAGACTAAATACAAAGCACAACAAACAACCAACATAAAACAGGGAAACAAAACAAAGAACACTTTTCAAAGTGACACGGACTCAACAACATAACAAAGAAAAAAGGTTAGGAAAAGGAGATGAAACAGATTTTGGGAACCTACAGATTTTTGGTTACATCCTGTTAGAAATGTTCATCCTACTGTAAAA
>NW_024583662.1:33730-34736 GCF_018398535.1 Haplochromis burtoni
ACACATTTTAAACAAAAAAGAGTTTAGAAAAAGGTGTTATTAAGACATGTTAGACACTGACATCCTACTTGTCTAAACAACCGTATACACTTTTCACTGTTTGGTGAACTTTGTAAGAAGTTCATCAGTCTCTAAACCCACTCAAAGTTGGCCTCTTCATGGTATGTGGACTATCCCAAAACTATTTTGCTAGTATACTGAGATAAATATAATACAGTATGAAACACCCTGTTTAAATTAGTAGCTGTGATGCATCTCCTTATTGGGCAATGCAGCACTCTGCTTTGTCTGACTTGATCGCCTCTAAATGTGATCATTACAAGAAAATACAGCAGCAAAGGTGGAGCCTGATGAGGGGAGAATTGCCTGAGGATGGAGCAGCAGCAGTTTAAAGTGAGATGTGCATATAACAGTATGAGACACATCTATGTACTAATATGTATTTGTGCATTTTCATTTATAATAAAGAGCCCGGCACCTCTAAATGAGGCCAGATGCTCAAGTCTATTACTAACATTTTTCACTTTATAGGTGCTTCCAGTAGGTTATCCTACCAACCTCCTGTCTGTGTAAACAGGAAGACCAATTCAATGGTCTGTGAAGCCCAACAAGATGACTGTGAGCCTACAAGAGACCTTGCTAACAGTACATTTGTTCCTTCCACAGTCAACTCTCAAGTAATTCACTGCACACACAATGCCAGGATTATATTTCACCCAAGTCTCAGTCATGTAATGTCTGCTCGTTCAGTTGGTGCCTGAAACAAAACCTCCACCTCTCCATGTGCTGGACTCCTAAGACCTTTAACTATGCACCCTGCCCACTGTCCTACATCACCTTGGAGTTTGTTCGGACTGCCATCCTATAACAGAACTGATTTGTAACACAGCATCTCCAACTTCTGAAAATCTTTCTTTGGGATATGAGTTACATGAAACCTAACTTTAACACAAATCAATTCAATGACAAACTAGTAAAAATGTTTATATTTACAGTTATAATGCAG
>NW_024583662.1:35882-37016 GCF_018398535.1 Haplochromis burtoni
CTTTAACTGAAGTTCATCATCGTTCCACAGAGTGGCGCTGCAACACAGAGATAACTATAAAATGCAGGTTGAGGAAATAATAAACACATATTTAATATGTTTGCTGTACATGTACTTTTCTTTTTAGTCACACAATACTTAAATATTTGTTGGTCACAGACTGAATTTTGCTGACAAATATCTGTCAAATCTTGTACAGTCTTATACTTTAACCAAACACACATATAAAAAACAATTTTAAACGTTTTAAAAGTGATAAAAAATAATAAACAAAAAAACACAGAGCATCCAGAAAGTATTCAAAGCACTTCGCTTGTTCCACATATTGTCATGTTACAGCCTTATTACAAAATGGATTCATTTAATTGTTCACAGGCGAGTATGTAAAGCCTTTGCTGTGGCACTAAAAACTGAGCTCACATGCATCCTGTTTTGGGGCATCTATTTATCATCTCTCAGATCTTTCCCAACTTGATAAGAGTCCACTTGTGGAAAATTCATTTGATTGGTGATGATTTTGTATAAGTTGGGATTTGATAATGTCCCATAGTTGACTGTGCATGCCAGAGCACAAACCATGCCATGAAGTCAAAGGAATTACATTAATAATTATGTAGACTGCTGAGACAGAACTGTATCTAGGAAAAAATCTGGGGAAGAGTAAAGAAAAAATTCTGCAGCCCTGAAGAACCCAGAGAGTACAGCGGTTGCCATCATCTGTGAATAGAAGAAGTCTGGAAGGATTCTTCCTAGAGCTGGCTGCCAAACCAATGTGAGCAATGGTTAGAAGCTGAGCTGAGTGTAGGTGACCAAGAATCCAAGGTCACTCTGACAGAGCTCCAGCCTTGCTCTATGGAGAGAAAAGAGATTTCCAGAAGGACAACTACTTCTGAAGCTCTCCACCAACAAGGCCTGTATGGTAGACAGTGTTGGGAAGGTTACTTTTAAAATGTATTCCATTACAGAATACATGCCCCAAAATGTATTCTGTAATGTATTCCGTTACGTTATTCAATGAGAGTAACGTATTCTGAATACTTTGGCTTACTTAATATATTATCATGCTGTGTTCAACTACGTGAATGTACTATTGCTGTGATTTACTACTGTTACTGAAGGTCCGCGGCTCCGAAC
>NW_024583662.1:38108-47831 GCF_018398535.1 Haplochromis burtoni
AAAAAAAAAAAAAAAAAAAAAAATCAAAATCTCAAAATCTCACTGAGAGCTGTGCACTAATGCTCCCAATTAACCTGACGGAGCTTAAGAGGTTCTGCAAGGAATGATGGGAGAAAGAGCTTAAAAAAAAAAATAGGTGTACCAAGTTTAAAGCATCATTCACAAAAATACTAGAGGCTGTAAGTGCTGCCATTTCACTGCAGGTAACAAACTGCACTCCAGGTAAAATATAATACATCTGTCATAGATTATCACCAAACACATCTTCCTTATTCATCATCCCTTATTATTACAGTACATTGCATTGAAAACATAAAACATTAGTAGTAACATCACTGACAGTTTTGTTGGGCGTGATCATGTCAAAATCTTCCCATAGACATGGAAATCTACCTTTTATGCCAGGCTGCATGGATGAAGAAGCAGTTCATTAAATTTCAAATCTCTGTCACTCTCAAATACACAAAACGATACACCACGAGCTGTGAGGGGATCCACTCTGGTTTATATCTGGTAATAAATCTCTTCTCAAAAAAGCGAAGTAGTATAGTATTGCAACATTGCATTTGGGTCTTCTAACTAAAATAGGAAAATAGGAACATAAATAGTGCCATCATTGGCAGACCTGGCCCACATCTGGTTGACATACACCCTGCCATGACCCCAGTCAGTCAGAAATGCCAGTTTGATGCCGGATCCTGACCAGACCTGTTTTCTATGGGCCTGGGCCACATAAACCAAACCATAACCGGGCCAGATGTGGCATGCCATCACATAAACAGTGCCATTTACACCAGGTCTGGCCCATATCTGGATGAAATACCAGTTACAATGCCAGACGTCAGCCAGCAGTGCTGACTTGACACCAGATCCAGGCCAGACCTGTCTGCTATGTGGGTTAATATCCAAACATGCATCTGGTAGTGTCTGGGTTACATTGGCCAATGAGGATGCAGACTTTTGTTAGCCCTAAGTCCAATATTTGAAACATGTTGTCCATCCATCCATCCATCCATTCGTTTCTGCTTATCCTTTTCAGGGTCATGGGGGGTGCTGGAGCCTATCCCAGCTGTCATAGGGTGAGAGGCGGGGTACACGCTGGACAGGTCACCAGTCTGTCGCAGGGCCAACACTCGGGGACAGACAACCATTTGCTCTCACATTCACTTCCGTATTGACGCCTATGGGTAATATGGATTAATCAATTAACCTATCCCCACAAATTGCATGTCTTTGGATCGTGGGAGGAAGCCGGAGTACCCAGAGGGAACCCACACAAACACGGGGAGAACATGCTAACTCCACGCAGAAAGACCCCGGCCTGATGGTGGTATTGCACGCAGGACCTTCTTGTTGTGCGGCAACAGTGCTAACCACCGTGCCACCGTGCTGCCTGAAACATGTTGCTGGCATCAGAAATCAAAAAATAACTTTTTGACAATCAGAGAAATTTCCGATTTGAACATTTGATCTGCTGACTTTGAACTGTTTTCATTAAACAACAGATTGAAGTGATTTCAGGTCATTTCATTCTGTTTGTTGTTGTTGTTTTTTCTTTGTTTTTTGTTTGTTTGTTTTTTTACAGTGGGAAAACATTGAGGCCACCTACAGGGCAGGTGGGGGACAGCAGGGATCTGAAATCATATGAGATGTTAGTGAGTGAGAAGTTGAAAAAATTGACTTAAGATGGCTCTAAGTGCTAAAAGTTCATCTAAAACAGAAGATAAATCCACTGAATCTTTGTAAAGTTCATCTGGTGCTCACATAAATCCTGTGGTGGAAACTTTACTTCACTCAATGTTTCTTCAAAGCTCATTTCAACATGTTGAAGTCATGAATGAAAGTGCAGAGTGAGAATGGATCACATGACATCTAAGGTGTGTCATGGAACATGTTCAGTATTGTCACACATGTCTAGATTGTCCCTGATATCATAACTGCTCAAACACTTATCTTGTTGTATCTCTGTTGTGGCCAGTGGTATCCTCTATGCTGTTGCATGCTGGGACACCAGGTTGAGGCCAGTAATGTTGTGGGGATCGCACTGGACTCCCTTAGGGTGGTGTCTGAGAGGCGGATGTTGTCCAAGATAGAGACAATGTTGGATAATACCTCCCACCCACTGCATGACATGCTGGCTACTCGCAGGAGCAAGTTCAGTGAGAAAAGCATTCCTGCCCGCGGCCATCTCCCTGTACAACTCCTCCATCTAACACATTTTAAACACTGCAATAGTTACACGCTGTTTGCACACGCTCTTTTCTACTCAACAGTCAGAGTGTTTCTCCAACAGGGGGGCTTTCTTTACACTCAACTCAGCACAGACACACTGACGAACCAGGAGACCTGAACCAAAACCCAGGATAGAGAGTTTCAGTGAATGTGGTGTTGAAGGTGTGGAGGTGGATCAGAGTGTCAGAGGAGACTCTGTAGAAGGCCAGAGTGCCAGCAGGACAGTCCACATACACTGCTACTCTGTTAGAGACAGAGTAGGAGCAGGAGGAGATGGATCTTTCTGTCTTATTTTGCCTGACAGAACGAGGACGATCATCAGAGCAGATGAGACTCCAGGACTGATCATTCCATCCAAACAAACAGTCTCTCTGTCTCCTTTCCTTCTGATTTTTCTGGAACTCACTGATATCTCAACGTCTCCTCTCCACTC
The DNA here is from genome assembly GCF_018398535.1 of Haplochromis burtoni. Lineage (NCBI taxonomy): Eukaryota > Metazoa > Chordata > Actinopteri > Cichliformes > Cichlidae > Haplochromis > Haplochromis burtoni. The sequence goes on from NW_024583662.1 coordinate 40,774, forward strand.
GACCTCCCAGTAACAGCGACCAGTCAGACCATCTCTACACAGCAGCTGTTCATAAACATCAAATCTGTCCTGATGATCAGGATATGACTGAACCTCCTCAGCATGTGTCACCTTCCTGTTGTTGTCAGACAGTTTGAGGTTTCTGTGTACTGTGTTTGTGTTGATTGTGAGTTGACAGGAATCTGATGGAGAGAACAAACACAATCCAGCTGCAGTTATTGATCCATCATCTGTTCATTGATTGACACTTTGATGATGACTCCTGACATCGGAGATGTGAATGAGTGATGTGACAGTTTGAAGATGGCTGAACGTGTGCTGCTTTGTTTTCATGAATCACATAAAAACACACTTACACTTCCTCAGACCTGGTCTCAACCATCGGACTCCAGCAGGCTCCACCCTGAAAGGAGGAGGGGGGTCAGACCAGCACAGTCTCTTTCAGCATGAACACATGGACATTACACGGCTCTCATACACATACTGTTAGACACCGATGAAGGAGCAGTTCAAGATTGTCACAAACACACTTCAATCCTTACATGATTATTTGGGCTGATTCTGGACCTGTAAATGTATCTTAATTTCATCACATTTTGTAGGATGTATATTAGTTAAGAACAGTGTTGGGGAGTAACGGAATACATGTACTTGCGTTACGTATTTAAAATACAAAATATGAGTAACTATATTCCGTTACAGTTACCATTTAAAAAGCTGGCATTCATTACTTTGTTGAAATAAATGGATCACACTGTGGTCTTTTCCTGTTTCTTATGGTAGGCTATGCCCTCTCTATTTTTGGTAATTCCACGCTGGTGGAAACCCAAACAAAACACACATTAAGAGGCTCTAATGTGTGTCTCAATCTCGCGGCCCATGTCACCTCTAATTGTGGCCCACATAAGGATGTGAAGAAATAATTTTAAAAATTATTATTCAAAATTATTATTAAGGCAATAGGCAGAGTGTTACAGGCATAGCATGTATGAAGCATGTAAAAATAATAATAACCACTGCAGCCAAAAAGAGTGCCTGAGTTGTAAGTAAGCTATTAAGACTCGACTGTACACTGTGTTCGTGTTTTCCTCCGAAACAATAAGTTCCGATGGAGAGCCTTTGTTTTAGCTGAATCACACTTGTTATTAATCTCTGTCTCTCTTCCACAGCATGTGTTTATCCTGTTTTCTCTCACCCCAACTATGCTTGCTCATAGGGGTCATATGATTTAAACCCAACGTTTTTGTATTTTGTATTAATGTAGGGTCTACCTTACAATATAAAGCACCTTGAGGCGACTGTTGTTGTGATTTGGCGCTATATAAATAAAATTGAATTGAATTGAATTGAATTGAATTGTTCCCACTTTGTGTTTCCTGATTTTGGAGTTTTGCCTTTTGGCCACTTAAGGCTTCTTTTCATCACTTACTCACCGAAATCCTCAGCATTTAATTCAGAGCAATTCACAATCAGGCTCCTGTGTATGTAGTCCATCTTCACCATCACTCTTTATCTTAATTAAATTTACAATAACACTTATCATGCTGTTATGCTGTTCTTGTTAGGTTCTACTAGAGTTAGATTTATTAACATTTTACAAATGATTAATTTTTAAACTTTTGGTCAAGCTAGGTAAGCAACTCCCCCTGCTTCCAGTCTTTTTACAAAGCTAGGCTGACCTCGTCAGAGGCATGCTTCTGAAGAGAGATTAATCTAATTTGAATCAGGTCGAACAGAAGAGGATTTTTCTTAAAAATGACTGAACTGGTAAACATGCAGATATCTATGCAAATTGTGAATATGTGAAGAGCAAAAGACAATTATTGCTGGTGAAAAACGTCTCCTTGGAAACTCCCCTACATTAATATCTTAATCATTCAGATAGATTAGTGTTTCTGTTCCTGAAAATTTTTCTTCAGTGTTATTATTCATGTCACATCCATTTGAAAACAAAAAAGAGTGAAGTACACAGGAAATGCTTCCAGCGCTTCCGCCTCTATCAGACATTCTCTCCATACCTGAGAATGTCCAGTCTCCAGCGTGGATCCTTCCGTCCAGCCGACAACAGCTTCATTCCCGAGTGACCTGGATGATTGTAGCTCAGGTCCAGCTCTCTCAGATAGGAGGGGTTGGAGCTCAGAGCTGTGGCCAGAGAAGTACAGCCTTCTTCTGTGATCAGGCAACCTGACAGACTGCAGACACACAAAACAATCCATCTTTGAACACTTCATAGGAGGGAAGGATGTGAAAGATGAAAACAAAAACTAAAGGAACCATAATGCTCATACAATGTCCTGTCACGTGGCAGCTTGCAACAAAAAAATGTCACATCTGCTGGAGCACACTGCTGTTTTTGTTTGGCTTGGTAAAGCTTTACAGACAGTTCAGTGTCTAATAATCCAACTAAGGGAAAAGAAAACATCTGACAATTCTATAAGCATTAGTAATTTATTCAGCAATATACATTCTATATTATACTGAGTGGAAGCGATTTAATCCTGACCTGAGAGTTTCTAGTTTACAGTATGGACTTCTCACACCAGCAGACAGAATCTCCACCCCTGAGTCATGCAGGTTGTTATCACTCAGATTCAGCACTCTTAGACTGCAGGGCTGGGAGCTAAGAATTGAAGACAGACTTTCACAGCTTTTCTTTGTGAGGTTACAGCCAATCAGTCTAGAAATAAAGAGCAAAAGACCAAAAAATGGGTTTAAAGAGTACCAAGCAGTTGGGAATTTTATAATAATAATAAGGTTTCATATCTAGCTGGAATTGTTATTCCCTTATTTCAAACACATCAGAACTGTGGCAATTTAATGTGATTAATAAATAAAGACAAATACTAAAATACAAAGGACGAAACTGATCATTAGTAGCTATGTTTTTTTTTTAACTGTAAATAATTTCATTAATTAAAAATAAACAGTCCTTGATTTGACCTCAAAGTTTCCAGTGTACAATGTGGACTCTGTAGTCCAACAGAAAGAAGCTTCACTCCTGAATCCTGCAGGTTGTTGTTGTTTGCATCCAACTCTCTCAAACTAGACGACTGGGAGCTGAGGACTGAGGACAGAGCTTCACAGCTTGTCTCTGAGAGGTTACAGGCACTCAATCTGAAAAATGAATGCATAAACAAAAACACTGAAATTAAAGTGTCTTGATGGTGCAATGACGACTTACTAGATTAGTTAACAGTTAATATTATTTCAGGACAGGCTTGAATTATTACTGCTTTATTTTAAACACAAAAATGTGTTAATTTAGTATAATTTAGAACACGTGAAAAATACTAAACTACACCAATGGATGGCTGATGGTGACCATTATTTGCTGTGCTTTTTATAAAACTGCAACTTATATAATTTGATGAAAAATGAAACATTCTTCGATCTGACCTCAGAGTATGTACTGTAGCAAGTACAACTTGGATTTGGCAATGCAATTCAATTCAATTAAATTTTATTTATATAGCACCAAATCACAACAGCAGTTGCCTCAACGCACGTTATATTGTACAGTAGATCGTACAATAATAGATACAGAGAAAAACCCAACAATCATATGACACCATATGAGCAAGCACTTTAGCGGCAGTGGGAAGTAAAAACTCCCTAAAAACAGGAAGAAACCTGCGACAGAACCAGGCTCAGGGAGGGGCGGCAATCTGCTGTAACCGGTTGGAGTGAGAAGCTGCAGCTGACAGAAGCTTCACTCCTGAATCCTGGAGGTTGTTGTTATTCAGGTCCAGCACTCTCATGCTAGAGAACGGAGAGCTAAGAACTGAGGACAGATATTCACAGCTTCTCTCTGAGAGGAAACAGCCACCCAGTCTTGAAAAATAAAGAAAACAAAGACACTGCATGCAAAATGTACCAATAGTTCAGTGAAAAATTTAGCACATTTAGCCATACTCGTCGTTTCAGAGGCAGCTAGAATTGCGATCATCTAATTTTACACATTAGAAATTTGGCAATTTGACAAATTATTGAATTACAAAACCAAATCGATTAATTTGACCTTTATTAGCTGAGTCCCAATTCTTTTATTATAATTTGATGAAAAACAACTATCCTTTAATCTGACCTCAGAGTTTCCAGTGTACAATGTGGACTCTGCAGTCCAACAGACAGAAGCTTCACCCCTGAATCCTGCAGGTTGTTGATGCTTGCATCCAGCATGCTCAGATTAGATGACTGGGACCTGAGAACTGAGGATAAAGGTTCACAGCTTCTCTCTGAGAGGAAACATTCACTGAGCCTGGAAAACAAACAAATAAAAAAGTAACTTCAAACAATTCTAATGTCTAATCTAAATTTTTAAAAAAAAACCAAAACCTATTATGCAGTACAATTCATAGTTAATCTAAGTTGGGAACAAATAGAAAAAATAAAACCAATTTAATGCTCTCAATGGAAACCAGCAAGTAGCTGGTATATTTTGTGACACTAGTTAAATGCCTGCTCGCACAGACACAATGTACTGCTGTTTACTTTCCTTAATCTAACATCTGATCTTGATCATTGTGCCAGACACAATTCAAAGTCATCATTTATTTAATATACTGGACTCACGTGCAGAACCCAGATCATTCTCTGTCTGAGGGACTGTCAGAACTTCTAGGCTTAGAAATTGCCACATGATTTTTATGTATTTGATTTGTATAAATCATATCACCATTTCTGTCTAACTTAAATGTTCCTTTTAGTACTATGTAATGAGGTTAATTTTCATTAAAATATTCTTCATCCAACAGGTTTTCTTGTATTTATTTCCATCCATCTCCCTATTACCTCTGACCAGCTTCCTGTCCCTGTTGAAGAAAAGCATCCCCAAAGCATCATGCTGCCAACACCATGTTTCACAGTGGGGATGATGTGCATTTAGGCCCAAAGTTCAACTTTGGTCTCGTCTGACCAGAGCACCTTCTTCTTCCACATTCATTTCAATTCAATTTCAATTCAATTTTATTTATATAGATCTTCCACGTGTTTGCTGTGTCCCCTACATGTATCTTGGCAAACTGCAAACAGGACCCTTCATGTCTTTCTGTGAACAATGGCTTTTCTCTTGCCATTTTTCCATATATGCCAGATTTGTACAGTACACGACTAACAGTTGTCCTGTGGACAGATTCAGATATCTGTCAAAGGTTAAGCCTTATCATTCCAGGCATGACTTGGAAACTCTCATCCATGCTTTTATAACCTCACACTGCAACTCCCTTTTAATATGGGCTGGCCAGGGCACTCTGTCATGCCTGAACTGGAGCAGAATGCTGCGGCATGGTTTTTAACTGGTGAAAGAAAATTTGAGCATATTATTCTGGTTCTGGCCTCCTTAGACTGGCTTCCAATTTAATTTTGAATCTATTTTAACATCATTTTACTAGTTTTTAAATCCTTAATTGGTCTGGAGCCTGTATATTTGTCCGATCTCCTGAAGCACTATGTCCCTCCTGGTTCACTCCGGTCAGCTGAGCAGCTGTTGCTCTCAGTTCCTAAATCATGAATCTTAGAAGAGACCAAACATTCTCTATTGTGGCCTCAAAGCTTTGGAATGATCTTTCTCTTAGTATTAGGCAATCTACATCAGTGGTAGTTTTTTAAGCTGGTTAACCGACTAAGACCCTAACTCTTTCATGGCATGCATTTTTAATTTCTCTTTGCTATTTGGGCTGATTGGGACCTGATGAATGTAAAAACAAAGAATTAGCTTTTTACCTGATTTTGCTCTACAAAGGCCTGATATCCACATATAAGAACATTAATTTTAAATGTCGATAGAACAGTGGCTTGTGTTTGTTTGTCTGTGAATGATTTGGACCCCAAACAAGGATCAGGTGACTCTTTCGTTTCAGTTTATTTAACTTGCACACAATATTTCCAGTTCAGCACTGATGTTTTCCATGACTGATCCGTTTTCCACTGAACCCACTATCCATATTCAACAGCATCACTAAAAGCGGAAAGAAGTTCATTAGCCTGATTACCTCCACCTGGATATGGAAATATGTTCCTTCAGCTCCCTGCTGTGACTCTTAACCTGTTCCTGTTTGAAATTACAGTATTTCGCTCCAATAGGACATGGTCTCCAGCCACCAGTTTTCCTGGTTCCTATACGATGAACTCAATCAAAGCTGATGTTCTCCACAGTGTCCTTAAGAAGCTTCAGATGGGTCTTAATACAGTTTTTAACAGTTGTCCTATTGTGTGCGGATACATGAAAACACAAGGTTTTCTCTCATACTATGGGCTGGATATCTATGACAGTCTCTTTTATTTTATTTTTTTCATTTTCTCCATTCATTTCTTCATTCTCGGTTAGAGAGCTCTTCATCATTGACCCTTCTTCATAATTATGTCTTTGAAGCATCGGTCATGTAATCTTGGAGAGAGCTCAAATTCTCCTCACCGACCTCCAGGGTGTAGGAGATGATTAAGCAGACATGGTCAATTATTTGTCAATTTTTTGGTATACTTACGTAAAACTGAAGCTTAAAAAAATGTTTGTTTAATTCTGAGCTAAAATTCTGTTTTGTTTTCCGCAAACTCTCATGTGTCTGATGTCACCTACAGCATTATCCTTTCCAACACTTATGTCACTTACCTCACTTTTTCTTTGGATGTGTCCTTAAACAATTAATGGCTAAAAAAAAAAAAAACTCTTCAAAGAAGATTGATTCAGAATTCCTCCACAGTAATGTGAAAGCGCCATTGCCAGTTTTCAAGAGTGCTTCTTGGATTACTTTTTGCATATAGGGCCAACAAGGTTTTAATATAATTTATTAAAAATAAAAGCTATCATAATTTAAAAAATGCATTGTGTATTTACTTGAGTTATATTTGTTTAATATTATAATTCGTTTAATGACGCAAAACATTTAAGTGTGAAAAATATACAAAAAAGACAAACCAGAAAATAAAGAAATTTGTCTGCAGCTGCTGACAATAAGTCAATTCATTTTTTAAGGCTAAGGTTGCACATGATGATTTTTTTTCTTGTCAAGTAGAATTTAAGGGATCAAGGGGGGAAAAAGGACAAAACACATGACTCACAG
>NW_024583662.1:49246-50469 GCF_018398535.1 Haplochromis burtoni
TGTATTTCTGTGTTAAGACTGTTTTCCCAATGCCAGCCACTCCCTTTGTCAGCACTGTTCTGACTGGTTTATCGCTTCCAGGTGAGGCTTTAAAGATGCCTTCTTGTCTGATTGTTATTTCTGGTCTGTCTGGTTTCCTGGATGCTGTTTCAATCTGTCTGACCTCATGTTCATCATTGACCTCTGCAGTCCCTCCCTCTGTGATGTAGAGCTCTGTGTAGATCTGATTCAGAAGGGTTGGGTTTCCTGCTTTAGCGATCCCTTCAAACACACACTGGAACTTCTTCTTCAGCTCAGATTTAAGTTTACGATGACAAACTTCAGCAAGGCTTTCTGAATAAAGAAAGAATATCAGTTCTTCTTTTACATAGTCCATATCAGAACTTGGTCTTTTTAAATACATGTTGGTTTATCTCTTGAAATTTTAGTTAATGTTAATGTTATAGACAGCTGCTTAAATCTTTAGAGAAATCCTTTTACTTCTCTGCAGACGGTCAGCCAGCTCCTCCTGCTTCATTCTCCTCAGGAAGTCCACTGTGATCTTCACAAATGTCTCTCTGCTGCTCCTCCTCTGTTCATCTTCCTCCCTTTCACTCTCTAAGCATTCTGGGTAATCTGGACTCAGAACCTTCTGGATCTTCTGCAGCTCGTTCCTCACAAAAGTGATGATGTTGTCCTCCAGCAGCTGCAACAGAAAACTTTATGAATGGGCCAATCAGACTAAAGTCATGGAGCCAAACATCTCATCCATGTTGGACACACTGTTCACTGGTCCACTGGTCTACAAAGAGCAGCATGGAGATGACTGTGAGTAACTGTTACATATGTACAGACCATAAATATGGAGTCCATGTGTGTTTGATGCTGCTGGGCAGACTGACCACTGGGAACCTCTGAGCTCTGCTGGTCCACTCTGTGGAGGAACCATGAAGAATTAGTCCACAAAAAAGCCTTCACAACAAACAAACAAACAAAAACCACACACATCACATGAATGAGATCATCTTGTTAGAATTTCTAGGAGAAAGATGTGGGCATAGTCATTTCTGCAATTGACCTTATTTGCATTTGTACTTGTATGAGTTTTCCTTTCAGATAATAAAATGATGAACAGAAAATCAAATATACAAATCTTATTCAAGTGTCCTACCATTCATATCATGATTAGTGACAGTATGTTCTGTTTAGTCTTGAAAAAACTCCAAAATCTTTATTCCTTAAAT
>NW_024583662.1:51347-54172 GCF_018398535.1 Haplochromis burtoni
ATGAACTGATCTTCAAAAGACACAAAGTAAGAGAGGGGACTTTCTGTTTAGCTTTTTCTTTTTTATTACATTTTGATTTTTATTGGATGGATTTTCAGAAAAGTGGCAAAAAGTGGACAGTGACTTTAGTTTTTAGAAGTTAAAATTATTAACCAGTGTTTGAGTGAATTTTGTTGCTCTGAGTTTTATGAGTAAAATTGAAATCTGTGCAGCAAAGTTAACATTACCTCCTCTAACATCCTACAACATACAGCAGAACATGACTGATGGAAGAAAACACGTACATGAGCATCACTTCCTGTTGGCTCAAGTGGATTTTCAGTAACTTAGAAACCAAAGGCTTGTTTTTAAGAGACAGTTTAAACAGGATTGAGGGAATGACATGTTTGCACTGCAGTTTATAACAACATCAAGCAGTTAAATCTGTTGTCAAAGAGTTCATGTTACTAACAGCTCACCTCTCTGCAGCAGATTCCTGCTGGAGTTTAAAATTAATGGGTTCACTTTTACACCGGTCACTCCTTAAGGACACACAGCTGGGCCTAGGTTCAGCTTGGAGTTTCTGAAGGATCCTGATAATTGAAGCACACATCTTTAATCAAGGATTCATCACATAAAATAAAACACTGACAGAATTTTAGACATTATAATAGTGACTTTAAGTTACATCTTTCTTGATGACTGTTTTTGTTGAAATCTATTAATGACATGATTCAACACGGTGTTCATACAGCTGGGTGGCGGCCCAGATTCAGGTCTACCACCCAGCGCCACCCAGAGGTAAACACAGTCATTTACACTGTGCAGGACTATCGATGGTCCAATGAGCAGCAGTACATGTTGGACATTTTTTATAGAATAAAGGAATTCCTCACTCAGTGACCTTCTTTGAGATGCAGTTTAGAGGCCAGGAAACAACATCAAATCAGACACCAAACTGACATCAAGGAGTTCATTTCACTAATAGCTCACCTCTCTGCAGCAGACGCCTGCTGGTCTTTAAAATTAATGAAATGTTCATGAGACTGGTCACTCTTTAAAGACACGCAGCTGGGTGGAGGTCCAGGTTGGTTCCTGTGGATAATGATGGAGCAGTGATGTGAGTGCTGAGCTGTGACATGAAGAAGAGTCGTGGACAGTTAGAGATGGTCATCTCACCTCTGAGCTTTGGTCTGGCTCTCATGTTCCCCACACAGAGTAGTTTCAGAGGGAGGGACTCCCTCCTCTCTGTCCTCACACTGATCCATGCTGCTGAATTCACATCAGCTCACACACACTTTCTACCTTAACCTGCAGAGGAAACACAAATCATTCATGTGCACATCAACTGTCAAGATCAGGTGACACTGTCATTTAATATATTTGGAAACTCACCTTTGAATTTAGTGCAAGTAAAGGCATTGGGTGTAAAACTCATAGTTAAATTAAAGTGGTGGGCTCGCTCATTTTGGCAGAAGCCAATTGATTACAATAATGAATTAAATGCAGTGTTTAGGCTGTCATTTCTAGGATCTACATGGATGTTAAAATCGCCTAGTATTAAAAACTGAGTATGAGCCGGGTGGATGATACATAACAAAAAAAATAGTTTTTTTGAGTTTCATAGTTAGGGTGAAAAAGGCAAAGATTCAAGCTTTTCATATGCTGTACACACGTTCTTGTAAGGCACAGTGAATATAAAGTGAATATGTTGCTCAGTGTAGTGTAGTGAGGGTGGGCTGGGAACGCCTAGCAGAGGCCCCAGTCCACAACATCTTCAACGCACACCTTCGGCAGAGCTTCAACAGCATTCCTAGGGAGACTGAGACATTGAGTCAATGGACCATGTTCAGCACCTCTATTGCTGAAGCCGTGCCACTGAGCTGCGGCCAAAAGATGGTTGGTGCCTGTCATGGTGGTAACCCCTGAACCAAAATTTTAATGCAATTAGTCCATTTGGAAAGCAGAATGACTCAAAATCCCTGAAATGTCAACACATTTTGGCAGTTTGTCCAAAGGTTGTCCATTTTGTGTTCCAGATGGGTTAATTGCATTAAAAATTGTAATTGCATTAATCATGATGAAGGATTAATCCATGTTAATGCATTAACTTTGACAGCCCTACAAATAATGTAACTACATACTTGAAATAAATATAGTCAAGAACACCCCATGCCCCCTTTAGGCTCAGTCCTGCTTACTGCAGATATCACTGCTACATAAAGTACCACAAGGCAGAACTTACAGATGATGCCGTTGTGCTTGGTTGATGACAAGTATTTGAGTCCAAATTTGCTGTATGTTGTATTTAAAAACAAATGAGCTGCTATGTTGAACAAGTCAGCCCTTCACTTCTGATGGAAAGAGGGGCGGGAAGGAGAGGAGGGAGATTTTCACAAAGAGAGGATGTAAATAAGACAAAAAGGAGGATATATTTACTCCAGCTCATGTTTCAGAAACAACAAATACTCCAAACACTTTCAAAACAAAAGTGTCTCCAGCTGAAGCACAAAAAAATGTCAGTTTAATGAAAACAAATCACATGAATGAAGAGCTCAACTAACAACTTTTCCTTTATCTAAATTCAGCTTTTGGTTTTACAGTATGTACAAACAGAATTCTTTTTAACTGCAGCTTCTCAAAAATCTGCCCTAAAGAACATACACATCATTTTCTCTCTCACACTGACTCACACCTGAACAATGAGGCTTTGCGATATAGTTGTGTCACACCTGGCCTGCAGCTAAACTGATCGCATCAGTTTTACTGTAAATAGTAGTGGTCATGTGATTTAGAAGACAAGCATCTTCCTCATCAGTGCCGTCAGTGTGGGACCAAATTCTCCA
>NW_024583662.1:54658-55829 GCF_018398535.1 Haplochromis burtoni
TCACATGTCCAAAATGAGTATTTCTCTGCAATTACAAACTCTGTGTAAACAATCTTGGTATCAAAATAAAGTTAACACTTGTGAGAGTTCATCAGAGGTGTAAATATTACAGCAGATATTATTGTGTCAAAGTTACTGAGGCTGGGATATTCGAGTATCTATACCACACTTTCCGATACTTCCAATACTGAGCTTGTGTTGCAGCTGATTAAACGGCATCTTCTCCCTTCTGAATCTGTTACATAGGAAATGAGAAATAAAATCAAACAAATGTCGAAGGATTAAAATGGCACAATACCATATTTTTCATTTCCAAAACTATGCAGGCACAATTTGTCCCATCAACAGCAGGATTCAGCAAAACAAGACGTCCTTCAGACTTTAAAGTGCTGTCAGTTAAACGAGGAGGTGGCTGGAGAGAGAGTTCTGAGCTTCTCTGCTTAGGCTGCTGCCCCCACGACCCGGACCCAGATAACCTGAAGAAGATGTATGTATGGATAATAATGATAAAAAATAATAATAATAATGCACTGCACATGTCATTTATATGCTCCTGCATTTAAACACTGATTTCAGCCACCAAGGTGTGAGTGAATAAATCCAACACAATTCCCACCCTGAGATCAAGATGTTTGGATCATTGCTTACTATGTCCACCGCCAGAAAAACGTACCCCAAGTCTTGTGATTTACCAGAGTCTGTGCAGGCTTGTCCATATCTCTTCTCTTCTTGTTTGTCTGTTTTAGCCCTTAGGTTCAACAGGTTGAGCAGCAGGAGAGTGGAACATCATCGTTAATAATAACTGAGTTCAATTTGGTTATGAAGAAATCTTAGAGGGTTTTAACTTTGTTTTAAAGCTTGTGAGTAGCCGTGTTTGCTGTTTCCTGTGTGAGAAACCTCTGAGTCGGCTCCCCAGTCTGTGGACTTAGTGGTGCTGAAACTGAGGGTGCTGCTCTATGTCCTTGGTGCTGAAAACCGAGCTTAATGCTTAACATTGTCCACCCCAGCTGTGAAACTCAGAAACCAGTCTTACTTGTTATCATCTATCGTCCACCTGGGCTTTACACAGAGTTTCTGTCTGATTTCTCAGACTTTATATCTAATTTAGTTCTGAGTTCAGATAAAATAATTATTGTGGGTGATTTTAACATCCATGTAGATGCTAAAAATG
>NW_024583663.1:0-6228 GCF_018398535.1 Haplochromis burtoni
AAGAAAATGCTACTTTGGCAGGTTGTGGTTTGCAGCTCAGCTGCAGGACAGAGGTGGAGCAGTGGGTTCCGGGTTTGGTGTCAGGGGAGGCTGACCCTGATCTGATGACTTAACTGTGTATGGCATGTAGCAGAGGCAGGCAGCTGAAAAGCTGCTGCAACTGTCAATAAAATATCAATAAAAAAAACAAACACTCAACATGCAGTGCTGTACTTTATTGTATACCAGGAACCTCAGTCCCATCAATAGCTATAACCAGTCAGTGCTCTGAGTCACAAACTAACATCTGGTGCTGTGGTTACAAATGGGGAAGCCTAACCTGATCCTTACAGTTCATTGCAATGCAATGCAGTCCCACTTGACTTAATTCTTGAAATTTTATAGTCCAACTTCCACATCTGGGTGTATATTGTCTATTGCTAAATTTTACTAGAAAAACTCAAGCTAAGGGGGTTTAAAGTTGGGGATAATCTCTACGAAACAAAATTCAATGTAATGCCCTTTGAAGTGAATTAAAACACAAAAACATGGTGCATATTGACTTTCAGCTTACCTTTGGATTTCTCCGACCTCCTCTTCTTGCAGAGCCACCAGTAAGATGAATAAGATGGTGATCCTATCAACTGGAATCAGAACCAAATGAGGAGGCATCCCAGCTGGCGCTTAACAGAACAAATTTAAGTCCTCTATCCTAAAAGTTAACTCATATAACAGTAAAGTTGCACACAAATAATGCAATGTGCATGTGATGACTGAAAAATAAAAAATGCAATTAAATACAAAATGGTAATCACAAGTTAAAATCATTTAAATCATGTTAAAGTACTAGAATATAATCAGGGGTGCACATAAGTGGTCTGCAGGTGCGCATCCGCTGTCAAAATAAAAGACGCGCACCAGATAAGAAGTTGCAACGCGCGTTTGCGTACATAAGATTTTCTGGAGGAGGACAGACATTTGTTTAGAACTCTTAAAGATGTCGAAGAAGCAAGCTCCTTTAAGCAATTACTTTGGTGTTCCTCCACCATAAAATAAGTGGCTATTCCCGGAAAAGTGGTTGCTGTAGGTGAGCTGGCTTCAAACAAATGATGAACGCACAGATGTGATGCAGTGCCGTGAAAATCCCACTCTAGTGGACAAAAACAGTGCCTTTTGTATGTACACAAACACGCGTTGCAATTTCTTATCTGGTGCGCATCTTTTATTTTGACAGCGAATGCGCACCTGCGGACCACTTATTTGCACCCCTGAATATAATGTATGTTTTTCTGATAGGTCCCTGATAATTCAGTACTTCTATCTATTACTTACTATACTTTGACCTATTATGGATTTTACTTAAAAAAATATTCATATATGTAGTTCTAGACCCTTTCCCCCCTATTGTAATCTAAAAAATAAAAATCCTTCTTCTTTTTTTTTTGCTTTTTTTTTGCCTGTCCCATTTGGTTCTTTAGCCGTCAGAATTGTTGTCTGAAGACCAACAAGGATACCCAATGGATTTACTTTGCCAAATGGATCATCACGGCCTTGCCGTATTGGTCCATTTGATCAGCCTTTGTTGCTATTATTTATTTTATTTTCAGTTGTTACAGACGTGACTGAGGGATAGGAAAGGGAGAAAGAAAGATGAAGGAAAAGAAAAATAGAAGGGAAGAGGGACAGTGAGAAAGAGCACTTAAAAAGAGAAAGAAGAGGAAAAAATCTCCTGGATCACCTGTTGAGAGAAAAAGAAGAGAAAACAAGCAAAAAAAAAAAAAAAACAGAGCAACATACTAAACACAACACCATCACGTTAATCTAGCTAAGTGTAAACAGCAGTAAATACTAAATATTGAATGTTGTTGTGTAGCAAGCAGGACTGACAGCGCACAATGTGCTTGGAAATAGCAGCAATACACAGCAAATTCAAAAGTGTTAAATTTTTTGGTGTTAATAGTCTCCTTGCAAAAGTAGAGTTAATTTTACTCTAAGCAGAGTCACATTCTTTTAATGTAACTCTGAGGTGTAAAATGATAGTAGTTAATATATATACATATATATATATATATATATATATATATATATATATATATATATATATATGTATATATATATATATATATATGTATATATGTAATATATATATATATACATATATACATATATATACATATATATATATATATTGAATAATGTAATGTGCAGTTATAACGGTAGAAGTTGTTACAGCACTAATGTAAACATCTATGTTTGTTGGGAGCAGTTTTGAGCAAAGCTACTCAAGAGGAGAATTTCTGATGTTTTTCTGAGAAATGATGTTACTAATCTTATTTTTAAATTTCTAGCTCCGGTGAATTGACACAGGGGAGTGTGTCAAAAGGGGGTAATTTGATTTTTAACATGAAACAATGGTTTCTATGATCATTTTAGGACTTTATTTGTGTGCTTAATAATTTAGGTATGGTTAAAACTTAAGATTATAATGACAAAGAAGTTCCCAGACTTTTTCTAGAGAACCAGTGAGAAGAACAAATCATTTCACATGTTAAAATGTGTGAAAGGGGGGAAAATGTTAGGATTGAGATTTTTTTATAATTATTTTCATACACAAATTGCAAATGTGCTCATGAGAGTTGGCACTCCGTCTTCGGAAGGTCATAAGCTTCGTTCGGCGTGACATTGTAGAAAATGATTAAGAGTGCAGAGGGGTAACTGCAAACATGCTTACACACATAGATTATGAGAGTCCTGAACATGATATTCTAAACCAACTTTGAATCACTAGAAGAACAATCAATAACAACATTAGATTATCAAGGCTAGGCAGAGACTTGTTTTGCTTTTCTGTCTCGTACAGAGAAAGGACACCAGACGAGGTCATGGAGATACGAGGATCCTTGGCAGCAGACACAGAGACTGCCAAGACAGCAATTGGGGTCAAGGGTCGTGCCGTTTGGGGCCCTGCTATTCACCTCGAGAGGATCCCAGAACCACAGCAATAACCACGAAGGGGTTGGGGAAAATCCAGAAGCACCAGACCAAGGAGGTCCAAAAGGCTCTGACCAAAAAAGGGGGACACGGCTGGGACCCCAAACACATAGATCTCGGCCAGAGGGGCAGAATAAATCCCCTGATCTATGCAACGAACCGAAGGGTAGTCAACCCCTGACGTTGAAGAAAGAAGAGGAGCAGAGAATCACCCGACTGGAAGACACTGGTAGCTGCAGAAATAAAATAAAGGTCAAAAGCTCCTCGGACAGAGGTTCTAGTCTGAGTACGTTTGAAGGCTTAAGGTAGCACCATGATGAGGGTGGGGGGGAAACTAAAGCTGGGGGAGAACTGGCGAGGGATGGGAGTGTTATCTGTAACTACTGTTGTTGTTGTAACCATTATTTTTCTGGCATTTGAATTGCCCAAACACAGCGGTCATCCCACATATGTCCCGTTAAAGGGGGACAGATGGCCTCAGGGGCAAGAAGAAATGGACCTTGCAACGCTGGATTGTAAGATGTAAGTGATCTCTTTAAAAAGAGATCAAAGGGGGAATTGTGAGATTATTATAATATCTTATGCCACCTTATGCTTCTAATCAAATAATAGTTGAATCATTATATGGCTATAGGCCACATTATGCCTTGGATTAAAGATTGTGAAATCATTACACTGTTTTATGATGCATTATACTGCTGAGTTATAAGAAATGCTGTTTGTGTAGAATCACGGCCTTCCTTTTCTGATTAGAAAGAACAAAACATATCAAACAGGAAACCAAGGTCGTAACTTAGGCTCACTGAGAGAGAGAAAGAATGTGGATGTTTAGGTTTTATGACTTTGGAGGGGGGTTGAAGCTATAAGAATGTGAGAGACGGTTAGACACTTCCAGATTTTGCCAGACACCCTCCTGTGAAAATCTCCCGTCCTGACGTAATGCTCAAAGTGTTGTATGGAATAAAGAGATTGTTGATTGAGCATTAAACACAGAGCTTTGTTCTTCCTTCAGCCCAGAGATCAAAGAATTGGGATATTTAACAACACAAATAAAAACATATCCTGAGAATCAAACAGTTTCACCTGCTTTTTTTTTTATTTCATTTTTATATTTTGTGTAATTTATTGTAGATGAAGATAAGAAAATGCAGTAAAGTCACACACGTATGTGCCAGTCACATTCAAAAACACACGTGCATCTAGACGGTATACACAATCAAAACACTGTCAGCATGACAAAAAAAAACAGACTCAAAGGACATTACATGGATAACATACAACTCTTGTTATATTCACTGTTTTTATTAAGCAAAGTAGTCAGATATTTGTGTTAGTTAAGCCACTTAGAACTCATCTATAAATTATTTAAGCATAAAAATGCTACTAAGTTAAGGGATGAACTGCTGTTGTGTCTCTACATAACGATTAACCTAGTGAAGAATCAATTTTAATTGCATCTCTAGGCACTTTGTTACTAGCGGACAGTCACAAAACACATTTGTTCTCATTTATGTCTGTGAAGGTTCTCAGTAATCCAGGTCATTGTAGTCTAAGGAGCTTGGAAAGAAAAGTGTCTGAGAACAAAGAAAAGCATTTGTTCTCATTTAGTTTCAGACATGGACAAAATTGTTGGTACCCTTCAGTCAATGAAAGAAAAACTCACAATGGTAACAGAAATAACTTTAATCTGACAAAAGTAATAATAAATAAAAATTCAATGAAAGTTAGACAGTGCTTTTCAACCATGCTTCAACTGAATTATTTAAAAAATAAAATGCATGAAACAGGCCTGGACAAAAATGATGGTACCCACAACTTGTTGAGCGTGGTACACACCATGTCACCAAACAACACAGTGACTACCTGGAGTTCTATATATAGGCCTACTGACTGATTACAAGATTGTAGACACCTGTGATGCTGATTAGTGGACACACCTTGGATTAACAAGTCTCTTTGGTCACATTATTTTCCTTCTTTTCTAGGGGTACCATCATTTTTGTCCAGGCCTGTTTCATGCATTTATTTTTTAAATAATTCAGTTGAAGCATGGTTGAAAAGCACTGTCTGACTTTCATTGAATTTTTATTTATTATTACTTTTGTCAGTTATAAAGTTATTTCTGTGATCCTAAAAACCTATTAGCTGTAACATGCCACTTTTCTTAAAAAAATATGAAAAATTATATGTTTCAACAAAAAAAGGGGAGGCAGGGTGGAAGGATGGCTGTCGAGAAGCCATTCCTAAGGAAGGGAAACTACTTGGGAAGGCTTAGGTAGTTTACAGGTCAGGAAAGAGGTACAACAGTGAGTGCCTACAGCTATCTGTAAAACACAGAAGAGGTGGAGATTAAGCCTACTTAAAGAGAAAGCCTGGTTAAGAGGCTGTGCTGAAGAAAGCTTCATGTGTATTGAGGGTGAAAAAACTTTTTTTAGGCTATAAGATATCATTGCTTTCAGCATGTCAGACTAATTTTCTTTAATGATATTATTGTATGATTAGCATTAAGCATTTACAAGAATAAAGTATAATCAGTAAGCTCTGTATTTTGTCTTTTTTTGGCAAATGAATTATACTCTCAATAAGAATGAAGGGTGATAGAGAGAGTCTACCACTGACCTTTCTTATGTTGTGTGTTGAGGAGCAGCTATGCCATATACAGTATAAATCTGTGCTAAAATCCAAAAAGCCTACACAGAACTGTGCTGCAGTGGACTCAGGACGGTGGAGGGATTTTAATGGGTTGTTTAGTATGCACATACTAGCGTTTATTCTAAAAGAAAGAAGAAAAAAAAAACAACTGAACAATTAATTATTATTTTTCCAAAAATATGCTCTGCAGACTAAACTCAATTAATGAGAAGAGAGCCGTAACCTTAAATTCAGTAGTCTCGGTGTCATTAAAAACTGATGATGTGGATGGGGAACTAATACGATTCAATGAAAAGTGAGCAGGAAGTAACCTGAAATGAGTAAATCTCAGCTGAGATGTAAACTTCATCTCAAGATTAATTTATGTAAATAGCAACAGTAAAAGCAGCAGGTAAAGAAGGGCTGTGAAAGAAAAACTGTTTAATGCAATAACACTTGTAGGTAAAACTGTAACATAGTATTTTCATGTTGGTAAGATAAACTCTCCAGCTACTAAAATTTACCTATACATATGACACCGGCGTCTTCATTGTGGCTGCAGTCGTGAGATCCAAACCCTGGGTGGCGACACTCAAACAGGTTGGATTCCCAGCCTGTGCATGACAC
>NW_024583663.1:37676-44008 GCF_018398535.1 Haplochromis burtoni
CCTGTAACTGGGAAATAAATAGAAAGGAAATACATCAAGGTTAACACTAAACAGTACATAAACTAAGAATCAAATGGAATACAATTAAAGATAAAGAAAAACACAAAATGCTGGGTCAAAGACCCAGGACCATGACACATGTTGTGTTAAAAATTTTAAATACTACATATTTTTTTAATGAATACAAGCTACTATAATCCCTATTGCAAGCAACTCTCACTTAAGTATTTTGAGTGAACAGCCCTATACTGGTCTAACCCATTCAGAGTGCTTAAGGACCTCGGTCAGAATGCTCTTCATAGACTATAGCTCTGCTTTCAATACAATCTTTCCTGACATCTGTAGGATGGCTGTCTTAGACTTCTACCCCTGGCACTTTTGCCCAGATAAAAGATTTAATTTCAAAATCTCCACAGACTTTGAAAATTGGTAACACCACTTATCTTCACACTCGTGATCTTCTTCACTCTCATCTGCTTTCCATCTGGACAGACTGACTGCACCCCCACCAACTCAATCATAACATCTGCCAACGATACAACTTTTGTGGGTTTCAGACTTGACAAGATGAGAACCTAGAAGGCTGAGGTGCAAGAGTGGAGTGTAAGGAACAACTTGTTCCTCAACACAAAGAAAATCATGGAGGTCATCACAGACTTCAAGAGAAACAAAATTGCCGCCAATCATATTGAACTGCACATGATTATTTGAAGCTAGCAGGTTGTTAATGCTATCCATCAAGTCTAAAAACAGCATGTTAAGACGTGGAGATCCTGAAGGCTACTCCAAAAATGATCAAATTATCAGAAAATTCTCATTATCAGTTCTCTTCCAAACCCCAGCTGTCTATTGTAAGTTTTGATTTTGAAGTTTTTATTTACGAAAATAAAAATAAAAGCGTTCTAATATCTCACTTGTTGTGAACACATTGTAGAATGATCACACTGCATTCTCGGGAAGTCCAGACTCCCGTGTGAACTTACGAAGACCGGACTAGCGGCAACGCTAGTATGGACTCACGTACTTGAGTATTTAGAAACGGCCTATCAGTCTGCAGTCTATGATCTATCCTCAGCTAAAGCCAGCTAACAATGTTAGCTTGGTGGCGAGTAGCCTACATTAATAGTAATAAAAATCACACATCAATAGGTACATCGAAGATAGTGAAGTTTCGCCCACCCCATTCTTCTTATGAAGTGGTGTTGGAATTTCCAAGTAAGAAATGCATTCCTGCGCATGCACTACTGGCTCTGTTGTGCTGGCTCTGGGTCTATTGTGTAAATGACACCACCAACATTAACAGGACAATTATATTAGAGCCTCATATTGCGTGTTCTGTTTGGGTTTCCAGCAATCAGAATCAGAGAAACTGTATTAATCCCATTTGAAAAAAACAAGGCCACAGGTCAGACTCAAACCCAGCCCAGCCACTCTCAGCCAGCGCAATATGCTGGGAGAGACATACCTGTATTTGGCTCCATCCATCTTCCCATCAACTCTGACCAGCTTCCCTGTCCCTGCTGAAGAGAAGCACCCCCAGAGCATGATGCTGCCACCACCATATTTGACAGTGGGGATGGTGTGTTCAGAGTGATGTGCAGTGTTAGTTTTCCACACATAGCGTTTTGCATTTTGGCCAAAAAGTTCCATTTTGGTCTCATCTGACCAGAGCACCTTCTTCCACATGTTTGCTGTGTCCCCCACATGGCTTGTGGCAAACTGCAAACGGGACTTCTTATGGTTTTCTGTTAACAATGGCTTTCTTCTTGCCACTCTTCCATAAAGGCCAACTTTGTGCAGTGCACGACTAATAGTTGTCCTATGGACAGATTCCCCCACCTGAGCTGTAGATCTCTGCAGCTCGTCCAGAGTCACCATGGGCCTCTTGGCTGCATTTCTCATCAGCGCTCTCCTTGTTCTGTGCTGTGAGTTTAGGTGGACGGCTTTGTCTTGGTAGGTTTACAGTTGTGCCATACTCCTTCCATTTATGAATGATGGCTTGAACAGTGCTCCGTGGGATGTTCAGGGCTTGGGAAATGTTTTTGTAGCCTAAGCCTGCTTTAAATTTCTCAATAACTTTATCCCTGACCTGTCTGGTGTGTTCTTTGGACTTCATGGTGTTGTTGCTCCCAATTTTCTCTTAGACAACCTCTGACGCCGTCACAGAGCAGCTGTATTTGTACTGACATTAGATTACACACAGGTGCACTCTATTTAGTCATTAGCACTCATCAGGCAACGTCTATGGGCAACTGAATGCACTCAGACCAAAGGGGGCTGAATAATTACGCACACCCCACTTTTCAGTTATTTATTTGTAAAAAATGTTTGGAATCATGTATGATTTTCGTTCCACTTCTCACGTGTGCACCACTTCCAATTCCAATAAAATTGATTCATGTTTGTGGCTGTAATGTGACAAAATGTGGATAAGTTCAAGGGGGCCGAATACTTTTGCAAGCCACCGTACCTGGCAGTCATGAAAAAGATCATCTTCTCTGTCCCCGAGGTAGCTAATGAGGCAGCAGATAACGACATCCCTTTTGAAAAAAGTCAAATAACATACGTTATTCAATGTGTCCAGAAGAGGTCTCATCTTGGAACCAGCAGCTCCTCTTTTGGCACGCATTAGCTACAAAAGACCTGGTGTGTATTCATCTTTTCTTTTTCTTTTTTCTTTTTTTTTTGCCGCTTGTCCCGTTTGGTTCTTGAACCATCAGAATTATTGTCTGAAGGCAAAGAGAGAAGCCCAACGGAATTACTTTACCAAGTGGACCATCCCTGCCTTGCCGCATTGGTCCATTTGATTGACCTTTGTTGTTATTATTTATTTATTTTATTTTATTTTCAGTTGTTACAGACGGGACAGACATGACCGGGGGGAGGGAGGGCAACAAAGACAGCGGGGAAGAGGAATAGTGATGAAGGGCAAAGAAAGGGGAAAAGAAAAGTGGGGGGGACAAAAAAAATACATATTTTTATATATATCACTTGGATCACCTGTTGAGAGAGAAAAAAAGAGAAAACAAGCAAACAAAAACAGCAATATAATAAACACAACACCATCGCGATACTCTATGTGTATATAGCAGTAAATATTAAATATTGAGCATGTAACAGTGTTCTTTGAGGTAGGAGTCAAAAAGGGTGTAGTTTGTGCGTGTGAGCACCCGTGTGTACACCTGTGAGCATGGACGCGCTTGTATTTAAAAGATTCCTTCATGTAATGATCTGCTAGAGAGTGTGGGGAGCCATAGCCCCGTCCTCCAGGGCATGAAGCAGGTATGGGGGAGATCCAGGCTCCAGACATCCAGAGGCCCCCAGAGCACAAGAGACCAAGGAAGACCAACTGTGCCACTATCCCGGAAAGAGCTGAGGAGAGCCCCAGATGAGGGGTCTTGGTCTCATCTGACCAGAGCACCTTCTTCCACATGTTTGCTGTGTCCCCCACATGGCTTGTGGCAAACTGCAAACGGGACTTCTTATGGTTTTCTGTTAACAATGGCTTTCTTCTTGCCACTCTTCCATAAAGGCCAACTTTGTGCAGTGCACGACTAATAGTTGTCCTATGGACAGATTCCCCCACCTGAGCTGTAGATCTCTGCAGCTCGTCCAGAGTCACCATGGGCCTCTTGGCTGCATTTCTGATCAGCGCTCTCCTTGTTCGGCCTGTGAGTTTAGGTGGACGGCCTTGTCTTGGTAGGTTTACAGTTGTGCCATACTCCTTCCATTTCTGAATGATCGCTTGAACAGTGCTCCGTGGGATGTTCAAGGCTTGGGAAATCTTTTTGTAGCCTAAGCCTGCTTTAAATTTCTCAATAACTTTATCCCTGACCTGTCTGGTGTGTTCTTTGGACTTCATGGTGTTGTTGCTCCCAATATTCTCTTAGACAACCTCTGAGGCCGTCACAGAGCAGCTGTATTTGTACTGACATTAGATTACACACAGGTGCACTCTATTTAGTCATTAGCACTCATCAGGCAATGTCTATGGGCAACTGACTGCACTCAGACCAAAGGGGGCTGAATAATTACGCACACCCCACTTTGCAGTTATTTATTTGTAAAAAATGTTTGGAATCATGTATGATTTTCGTTCCACTTCTCACGTGTGCACCACTTTGTGTTGGTCTTTCACGTGGAATTCCAATAAAATTGATTCATGTTTGTGGCTGTAATGTGACAAAATGTGGAAAAGTTCAAGGGGGCCGAATACTTTTGCAAGCCACCGTACCTGGCAGTCATGAAAAAGATCATCTTCTCTGTCCCCGAGGTAGCTAATGAGGCAGCAGATAACGACATCCCTTTTGAAAAAAGTCAAATAACATACGTTATTCAATGTGTCCAGAAGAGGTCTCATCTTGGAACCAGCAGCTCCTCTTTTGGCACGCATTAGCTACAAAAGACCTGGTGTGTATTCATCTTTTCTTTTTCTTTTTTTTTTTTGCGCTGTGTCCCGTTTGGTTCTTTTGCCATCAGAATTATTGTCTGAAGGCAAAGAGAAGCCCAACGGAATTACTTTACCAAGTGGACCATCCCTGCCTTGCCGTATTGGTCCATTTGATTGACCTTTGTTGTTATTATTTATTTATTTTATTTTATTTTCAGTTGTTACAGACGGGACAGACATGACCGGGGGGAGGGAGGGCAACAAAGACAGCGGGGAAGAGGAATAGTGATGAAGGGCAAAGAAAGGGGAAAAGAAAAGTGGGGGGGACAAAAAAAATACATATTTTTATATATATCACTTGGATCACCTGTTGAGAGAGAAAAAAAGAGAAAACAAGCAAACAAAAACAGCAATATAATAAACACAACACCATCGCGATACTCTATGTGTATATAGCAGTAAATATTAAATATTGAGCATGTAACAGTGTTCTTTGAGGTAGGAGTCAAAAAGGGTGTAGTTTGTGCGTGTGAGCACCTGTGTGTACACCTGTGAGCATGGACGCGCTTGTATTTAAAAGATTCCTTCATGTAATGATCTGCTAGAGGGTGTGGGGAGCCATAGCCCCGTCCTCCAGGGCATGAAGCAGGTATGGAGGAGATCCAGGCTCCAGACATCCAGAGGCCCCCAGAGCACAAGAGACCAAGGAAGACCAACTGTGCCACTATCCCGGAAAGAGCTGAGGAGAGCCCCAGATGAGGGGTCACTCAGGAGCCACAGAGCAGAAGCCAGAGGGGGTTGCAATGACGTGCCTGTGAGCTCCGCCGGCAGCCAGCTGTGCCAGAGTGACCGAGCCCCAGGCCGAGAGGCCGGGGGCACCTGTTGGGATTTAAATATATATCTTAGTGCTTATTGTCTGATTATATTGTTTTATGTATGCCAGACCCAGACGAGAACTATGTTAAGGGTGACAGGTTGCCCTGGCAACAGACTTTAGAAAGAGGAAGTGCAAAGCTGCACCGGAAATTTGACACAAAGAAAAGAGGAACTTGTACCATAAAAGGAGTTGTTTGTATTGAAACTGGGTGTGACGTGCTGCAAAAAATATAGCGAGACCAGCTGCTGATGCCCTTCAGACTTGAGCTGGCGTTTCTGTGCTAGGTCTCCATTTTCCGGAAAATGTCAAGTCAAGTCAAGTCAAGTCAACTTTATTTGTCAATTCTGCCACATGTACAGGACATACAGAGAATAGAAATTTCGTTACTCTCAAACCCTAGTGATTAAAAAATGCAAATAAAATAATTAAAAAGTAAAAATTTAAATAAATACAATACAATTTTACGTATAACAAAAAAAAAGCTATGCAATATACAATATACAATATTCAAGTAAGGAGGCATAGTAGTGCAAATAGGCAAATAGTGCCCCAGGCTCCAGGCCCTGACAAGCAGCCACCAAGGAGTGAGCCGGTGTGTACCTGGACGCCCATCCCCAGACACAAAGAACCAACAACGCACCGATGTCTGGGGCGTTCTGCCACTGGCAGGGGGAGTGGTGGGGGGAGATAGTCCTCCATAACCTTGGAGGGCCTGAGATGTCCCTAGAGAGGTGGCATCTGATACCCAACCTGACATATAAACACAGACAAACAGGCACACACAGATATAAACATCCATTCCCACCCTCATGCTCTCATATGCAATTACTCAGCACTCACCCAACGTGGAGACAGACATAAAGAGACACTGTACACACGATCACACTCCCCAAGCGTACTCTATACCCCAGTTCTAGGTACCCTTGCCACTGGAGGGGGAAATTGCACCCAGACCCAGGTAGTGTTACCCTCTTCCCTGGGGTGGAGAGAAGCAGACTGCCCCAACTCTGCAGCAGCAGGGAGGCCCCACACTCCAGACCCCGATCGGACGGCGGAGAAAGAGCG
>NW_024583663.1:44033-55650 GCF_018398535.1 Haplochromis burtoni
GACTCTGCAGCGGAGCTCCTTGCAGGTAAACAGTGTGGTTTATTTACAAAGTGGTGAAAACAGTGAACAGCTGATCCAGGTACAATGAAAGGTGAGTGGGTGGTTTTCTCCTCTTCTTTTCATCCGTGCCCCAGTAGAGAATAAACACCCCGTGTTCTCCAATAACCCTCGTCCCAGGTGGTGATTAGCCCTCGAAATTCCTCTCCTCTCTCCTCGCAGTCCCTGGTGACAAACAAACAGAGCACAACGATGACAAGGCAGTTCCTGAAGGAGAGGCTTAATTCACACATCAGCAGCTACACTACCGAGCTTTGCTAATACTCCAGCGCTGACTGAAGGTCGATTGCTCTGTTAAATAGTCCAACTAAGATGGCGGATGATTAGCAGCAGGTGCGAAGGCTTCAGCACGGGGACGCTCCCAGGAGTGTGCACTCCCAACGGACGTAAACAAACACAGAGAGATGGGAGAGGGAGCGAGAACACAACATCACGGGCAGGCCGACCAGTGAGGACCGTCGGACCTTGACAGCTTCAGCCACTGAGAGGATCTGCTGATTGGTTGGGTAAGCAGTGTACGAAAAAAAATTACTTTTGCAAGGTCTTGCATTATTGCTGATTTAACACTGGCATCCATGAAAGGTCTTCCAGTGTCGTGATATGAGTTGTTTGCCTCAGCGAGGATTAGTTGTATGTTTCGGGAATACTTTGGTACTTGAAATGGCAGTGGCCATGCAGCAGGGCAACATGAATCAGGGAGAATGTACAGCCATGTTTTCTCAAAGTGTTCAGAATTATCTCTTTAATGACGGGACCAGATGCAGATGCTGTAAAGAAATGAAGTACTCTACTCTACTAGTTTGTCAATGCATGAAATGGAGACATTGAAAATGCTCTCCATTTTCAGGAGGAGTAGCCCCACTTTCTTAGTAATAATTTTGTTTAAGTCCTCATCCTCCTCAAGGACTAAGCCACATTCGTTTTCATCGTCAACAATATCACATTCTTCGTCCGGGTTCTTTTGGTATTGATGAAGAACATTAGTCTTGAAATCTTCCATGGAATGTGGGTTGTCTTTTGTTGGAATGTTGTATATTTGTTAACCTTATAATCACAATCAAAAACACATGGCACAGTTTCAAACTTTTTTAGATGGCTACCAAGATGTTCAAAAAACAGCCTCTCATTGTCAAAAGAGCATGAATTACAGACAATGCATGTGAACGAAAGGCTGGGATGACTGTGAATGATGTCTTGACAAATGCAAGTGCAAGGGCAATCTGCATGAAGGCAGGGTATGGAGTGGACTCGACCATGCCCATGTATTATCCTGATGTATCCTGATGTTTCAGCAGGTCTAATCTTTTTGTGGTTGTGAAGTTGCACAACTTGCATTTCCAGTTCATTTTCCCATGAGGAAAAAAAACTGAGGACTTTGGTTAAGATTAACCACATTTTTAAGGTCAATGTGATTTATTTCATTTGGAAACATGCATACCTGTAAAGGATACGCCGGGGGTGGGGACATGGGTGGGTGTGTCAGCCCTAGAACTGGTAACAGAGTCATCTATCAGTGAGTCTCTGCTTGTAAAGGACACACGTGAGGACCTGAAAAAGAGGGCAAATAGTGAGTGTCCACATACACAGATTCTTCCTGCAACAAAAATAAGAAAAGACATTACACAAAAGAAATTGTCAGACATGTACCTGGGAAAACAAATATATAAGGGATAATGTCTAGTTTAGAGGTTGTTATCTTCATGTTAACCTCATGAACAACCTCATAAACAAGAGTTATGCTTTACAGGGCTCAGACTCACGGTGCCACAGACACAAGAGCTGTGACACCGGGTCCAAGGTTCTGATCATGCAGGTTTAGTTTTAAACCCTGCTGTGGAATCGAGCCTCCACTCCCCCTGTGAGAACTAACAAGTTACAAGTTATTTATCTAACCTCAAAATTTCTCTGTTCTCTCTTTAATGAAGGTAGAAATTAAACATAAGGTGAATATTCTTATGCAGTTTTTCTTTGCTCCTCTTATCTGAGCAGCCTGTCTGTCTGTTATACTTAACAAGGGTCTGTTATGCAGAAATAACAGATTGTGTACTTACCTCACTAAAATAAAGGCATTGCAAATGCACAGATTGTCAGGGTCCTGGGACTGAGCGACCCAGGGTCCCTGAGCAGTTATGTATTATATTATTATTATTATTATGTATATTTGGTGTTGCTGTCTTTCTCCCTGTTTGCGTGTGTGTGTATATGTGTTTCGGCGGGCGCCTTCAGGCCTGGTGGGTGTGGCCCTGCCGACGGTCTGGCCACACCCGAAGCCACACACCTGCTGCCGATCAGGCCTCGTCGGGGGAGCTATTTAGGAGAGTCTTGGAGCTCCCACCGACGCGGGATCATTCTGTCAGGGTCTGGCTGGCAGACCGTGGGGATGTGTGGGGAAGGAGGACCCAGGCGTGGTACTCTGTGTATAAACAGTGCGTTTATTTACAGTGATGGAAACAATAACAGTAAATCCCCGTGCTCTCCCGTGACTCCCGTGTCGTGTCTTCCCAAAAAGTCCGTGCTCCGTGTTCTCTACTGCCGTGTGTCCACACACACCCCGTGCCTGCTGCCCTCCGATGTTCCACGCTCCTCCTGAGGGGAAAATGACAGAGGCAGCCGTCAAGACACTTAATTCCAGTAGGCATACACTCAGACTTTAACTAAGCAGAAGACTAACGTGGAGTCTCATGGAATGATCCCGCGTCGGTGGGAGCTCCAAGACTCTCCTAAATAGCTCCCCCGACGAGGCCTGATCGGCAGCAGGTGTGTGGCTTCGGGTGTGGCCAGACCGTCAGCAGGGCCACACCCACCAGGCCTGAAGGCGCCCGCCGAAACACATATACACACACACGCAAACAGGGAGAAAGACAGCAACACCAAATATACATAATAATAATAATAATATAATACATAACTGCTCAGGGACCCTGGGTCGCTCAGTCCCAGGACCCTGACACAGATTAATATTCATGGTTCATTGAATTAGCTTCAGAGATCATATTCATAGATGTAATATGCTTCATAGAACATGCCGTATTTCCCCAAATTATATCCCAGGCATATAATATGCAAAATTTATTTGGACCCCAGGTGTTTAAAAGAACCAGGTTGCTATATGTGGCCTGCTGAATAATTGGGGAAGTTTGATTATGAAAACAATTATTAAGCACTGACATTCTAACACTATCCAACATAATATAAAATCAATTCAAAAATCTTTTTACTTGATCCCACAATTCCAAAAAAAAACTTAGGTGCAGCAACAGTGAGTGTTTTCACACATACTAGTGGGATACAGTAGTACGCTGTTTTATTTTTTAACATCTGCCATTTCAATATTTTAGAAAAAGTTAGCATTGACTAGTTTTTAAACTTAAAACAAGCAGCCCCAAAGAACCATTTCTTGATGGGGTGCCTGCCGCGTGAGGGCTACCTGCTGCCTGTAATCGTTTTTGCATGGGCAAGCTGCCCACGGCAGCACCCCCTGCTTGTTGACAGTAAGAGCGATACGTGCTTTCACGCAACAAAGTCGTCATAAGTCTCCAATAACACCAGAAAAAGTCGTCAGATTTGTCGCTAGTCGCTTTTTGCGAAAAAAAGTCGCTAACTGGGTCTGAAAACTTGCTAAATATAGCGACGAAGTTGCTAAGACGGCAACACTGGTTCCCTGGATTAATCTGATGGGAGTTGCACGTTTCACAAGGTACTGAGTTAAGTTATTTTTTGCTCTTTGAGTGAAGAACTTCCAGTTTGGAGATCTTATTGGATTTTACGTTTCTCGAGCATCAATACAGGCCTGCAACGTAGGGTGTATTTCTGCTGGCTTAAGGTTTAGTTTTGGACAGTAACTCTTTCTGTAACTAATGGTTTACACTGTATGTGGAAATTCCTGGTATTGCTGGTAAATTGCTGTGTGTTTTGTTTGGGTTTGCCTGAATGTTTGAAACCGGCCATTTTATTATTTTAGTGTTTTAATTTTTTGGGTAAATTAAAGAAGGGCTACCATGGTCTACTTTACATTGTGTATGGCATGATTTACTGCACTGTTAGACACTGGTGTTCATTTTAGCGTAAAGTGCTACTTTTAAGAGGTAAGCTTCATTGATTCCAAATGATAGAAATTAATTTAAGAATATAGTACGAAAGTACACTGTGAAAAGAACCCAGAGCCAACTTATTTAAGAGTATTGTTTAAATAAGGGCTACATGAAGTTAAATTTTTCACTGTAGAAAGACATTTTCTTCCCACGCAGAGCGTACAGCGGATGCTCATGTTTTTGTCACTCTTTACGGACTGAAAATTAAATTCATGTGATTACGTACTCGCTTTAAACGCTGCATGGTCGTACGCTCTCCCGCACTCCATATTATCAACACACGTCTGTTGCTGCCACGGGTATTGCACGTGCTCACGTCATTGTCATGAGACACTCTCACAAACAAAATCAGGATGGTTTAATAAAGGAATAATGCAGCGTGCTTACGGGAAAGTAACAGTAATCTTATTACTTTTTTGCAATAGTAATCCCTTACATCACTCGTTGCTTGAAAAAAGTAATCAGATTACAGTAATGCGTTACTTGTAACGCTTTACTGCCCACCTCTGGTCATCAGGCTACTCAATACCCACAATACACTCTAAGTAGTCACATGCTGAACCTTGGTCCTTGTGCAATATATACCTTAAATGTAGATTAGATCATGGTCTCTGTGGCATTTAAATCAATCCTACATTTAAAGAGACTAAAGAGTTGTCATACAGGCTTATCTGGGAAAACAAACTACCAGTGAGATGTTGTAAAAAGCTGATGACACAGTTGTCAGTAACAGAAGTTGAGTTTTGAAGTGATCGAAGTATATAGAGAGCATATATGCGTAAAAGGGAACTGTTTGGTTTTACAAGTATCTAGAGACATTTTGTTTGCCATTTCTCATAAGAAATTTGTCACATTTGAGCCCACTGATCACACTATAGAGGACACATACTGATACGGGTACTATCAGTATGTGTGCCTTGAGGCGACTTTTGTTGTGATTTGGCGCCATATAAATAAAAGTGAATTGAATTATTTCTGGCAATAATAATGATTAACATGAGGGGGGATCCCACTGGTGATGCAGAAGTCTGAAAAACACACAAAAACACACGTATCAAATATAATACACTAGGCCGGGGGTGTCCAGCCCCAGGCCTCAAGGGCCGGCGTTCTGTAGGTTTTACATGTGTATTTGATCCAACACAGCTGATTTAAATGGTTAAATGACCTCCTCAACATGTCTTGAACTTCTCCAGAGGCCTGGTAATGAACTAATCATTTGATTCGGATGTGTTGACCCAGGGTGAGATCTAAAACCTGCAGGACACTGTCCCTTGAGGCCTGGAGTTGGACACCCCTGCACTAGGCATTAAGGCATTAAACTCTCCTCTTCTTTTACGCACCAGTGAAAAAAGTATTTTATATGAGCTGAAATCGTCACTACTGGATTTCAAGCTGACCACAGCAGCCAGGTTCAGAGAAGCGCTGGTTTACACAGAAACAGAGACACAATATCATCATTAATGCATTTCTTGTTCCTTTTTTTGTTTTTGCTTTCAGTTTAAACAACTACAGACAAGTATCTGGCTCTTTGACTACTCAGTACTTTACTTTGAAATGTGTGGTGTGCTCTTTTATTATGATTTTATTTATTTATTTGTTATAACTGAAAACAATGCTGATGAAAGCATTGTGAGGGGGAATATTTAAAAAAAACAAATGGAAATCTTAAAGGCACTAAAGCCTGCAAGGAACTTAAAGGGACAAAAAAAAACAGAAGATAATTCTTGTAATGATAATGTGATGATAGTTATTATTACAAGTGTTTCAGGAGAGGAAACATTGCCCACTCTGTTGGACAAGAGGAAATGAATAACCTGAATAGACAAACACCAAATGCTAACAAAGTGGAGTTGTGAAAGAATCAAAACTCAAAATAATTTGTAATCTGAGCTCCCATAGATTTCCTTTGTGTACAAAGTTTTCAACAACTGAATTCAACAAAATGTCAGCAGATGTTTTCACAGGTATCTCAGAGTTCCATTTCCTACACTAACAGTATAATATGTATTGTCTTTATACTAGAGAATACAATAAAGATTGAATTCAGTGAATGAATCTAGGCATCATCCGCTCAAATACAAATTCATCTCTGCTACACTTGATGTAACAAAACAGTGACCATGAGCAGCACAGCCACTGTGCACCAGTCCAATACAATCCTCTTTTACTGTGAATTCACCACAGTACTGTAAGCTGACCTCTTTACCCTGCACAAAATTAGCATTTTCATGCAACGCCTTAACAACACAACATTAGTATACTTGGTTTGTTTTCACAATGCAATGTTTCAAAACATGAAAATACATAATTTATCAAAACACATCATATACAGATCCAATATGTGATTAACAGTGATGATTTTACATGTAACTAAATATGCAATTTATCAAATCTCACTGAGCAGCACTTATTTAAATATAACCTCTCTTCTTCCACTCCTGCCTTTCTTGCATCTTTATCTCTGACTAAAGTTATCTGGTAATCAATTATCTCCCCTGTGAAATACAGTAGCTATAACTCTCTCACACTGTGCAACAACTGCACACAAACAGTTTATGTGTTTGCTGATGTTTGTTGAGCTATGATGTATTTGAAAATATCCGACAGTTAAAAAAAAGATTACTTCCTTTATGCTCACTATTCTTCTGTAGCTGCATGCAGAACTACAGCTGCTACAAGTTATGGAGATCTGCACTCGTTGCAGTGTTGTGCCAAGCCTTCCCACTTTAACCCCCTGAGTATAAAAGCTATTAATGATACCATTCAAGCTAAAGTAACAAGTCTGTTTGAAAATGTAAGGAGTAGAAAGTACAGAGTTTTCTTAAATATGTAAAGAGTAAAAGGAAAATAAATACTTCACAAAAGATACCTGTTACTGTGGGAACTGATGAAGTATCTGTACTTTGTTACTTTTCACATGTATTGCTTTTTTATCATCGTGTCATATTTTCCCATGGGACCCAGCAGTAGTCAAAGTCATTCTAGAAGCAAGTATTGCAACTTGGCTGCTGCAGGTGCATGAAAAAGAAAAACAGTTTAGACTTTTGAGAAGGTCTGAGTTTGTTCTTACGTTGGATTCCTCTTTTTAAAAGCAGAATTATTATTCGTTGAGGTATTGGGTCAGGTATAATTTCTACATGCTAAAAAATATGTACTTTCAGGAAACGGGGATCAGTTTCTAGAATCAGGTACTTCACATGTGTCAGGTGAAGGCTCAGATCCTTCTGAACCATCTATGGAGCCAACATAAGGCACTAAAAGATCTTTCACAGGTTTTAGTCAGGCAACCTGAATGATATTTTCAGTTAAAGGAACATTAGAGTCCAGTAGGTTGTACATACTGAACGTGTCTTGAACAACACCAGACTCTCCCATACAGTTCAGTTTCCACCAATCATCACATAGTCTTCCTCTTTAAAGTCAGTGTGGTAATGCAGTGTTGACTAATGTGGCTCAGACAAGACGTGGCCTGATGCTT
This sequence comes from Haplochromis burtoni, assembly GCF_018398535.1. Taxonomy (NCBI): domain Eukaryota; kingdom Metazoa; phylum Chordata; class Actinopteri; order Cichliformes; family Cichlidae; genus Haplochromis; species Haplochromis burtoni. Next base: position 51,663 of record NW_024583663.1, read on the forward strand.
GACTGCGTGTCTGAATTCCATTAACCAGTTCATTTTTCACCAGAAAAACAACACTAAAGTTCATAGAAAATCCTCTGATTTAGAAGAACTACAGACCTCACTATTTATAGTTAAAGTTGACTAAGTAAAAAATTTGTCCATCCAATTCCTCAGTCTCATAAAACTGATCCAGTTTTGGATCATTTGACAATGATCCAAAACACACGGCCAAGGCAACAAAGACTGGCCCAAGGATTGGATCAAGAACAAGATCTTGGAGTAGCCTAGTCAGTCTCTAGACCTTAATCCCATAGAAAATCTGTGGAGGGAGCTGCAGGTTTGAGTCGCCAAACATCAGCCCCAAAACATTAATGACTTGGAGAGGATCTGCAAAGAGGAGTGGGACAAAATGCCCCCTGAGATGTGTGCAAAAAGTGTGGCCAACTACAACACGTTTTGTAGTAATATAGTGTGCTTGTGGAGGTGTGGAAATGCCTAGGAGAGAGGGCAATGGACTTGTTGACCAGACTGTCACTCTTCAGCATTTTTTTAAACAGAGTGCCAGATGAGTGGTGGATTTTCTAAACAGAGTTCCGGAGGAATGGTGTCCTAACAAATGGAACCAGTTGTCACCATTGCTGATGATGTCCAAAGCTGTATGAGTTGTAGCATGAAGCTGATGTGGTAAAAGTCTTGACATCCAGCCTTGCCAAAAAGGTGTTGAAAATGATCAGTGCAAAAACAGAGCTTTTTCCTATTTGCTAGAAAGCAGATCATCTTTACTTTTGTGTAATAAAGACAAGATGCAAAAACACCCACAAAAAACTTAACCAGTAATAGCTTAGTTCTCCAGATATTCTTGACATGTTGGCTTTAATATTTTGCTCTTAGAAGTGAATACTTGAGACACAGCATGCACAAAATGGAAGCAGAGCATTAGCATTAACGATGAACTAGTTAGCTCATTGTTTAGTTACAGGATACAACACCATTATCAAAAATGTCCTTGGTTGTTCGAAGTGAACTCACCACCAATGGGATAAGTACGATTACAGATGTTTAACCTCGCAAAAAAGATGGCTCACAAAACAAGCACAAAACATCAAATCCATTAAACAAGTACCAAAGGGTAATGATTAGTATAGTAAAAAAAAATCCAATAACACTGAGAACTGAGAAATTGACAGAATTAAACAATTATTTATTCACTGAAGAAGATGATGAAGCACAAGGTGTGACAGATTTTCAAAGCGAGGCTCTGATGGGATAATGCTTTTGCTCTTCTTCACTTGCAAGCCAGAAACTTCTCACTTCTCTTAATGATGAGGTCCTCCCTTCATTACACGTTTACACGGCTCCCCTCTGCTTTAAGCTTTGTTTCCACTAACATACTGTACTGTAATTTTTATTGTCAGGCTTTTTGTTTAAATTTTGTCTAATAACGTACATTTTGGTTGTCAAAGCTGGACATTTAAGGTTTATTAAAACAAAATTCTTAATATATTGACTGGCAGTACTGCAGTTTTTTTCAGTTCAAATAGAACATTACCATCTCTTTTTCTGCCTGTCCCATTTGGTTTTTTAGCCGTCAGAATTGATGTCTGAAAGCCAACAAAGATACTCTACGGATTTACTTTGCCAAGTGGCAAACGGCCTTGCCGTATTGGTCCATTTGATTACCTTTGTTGTTATTATTTATTTTATTTTATTTTTGTTACAGACGGGACAGACATGACTGAGGGATAGGAAAGGGAGAAAGAAAGATGAAGGAAGAAAAACAGAGGGGAAGGGAGACAGTGAGAAAGGACACATAAAAAGAAATCCCCTGGATCACCTGTTGAGAAAAAAAAAAGAACAACAAAGTGAGAACAAGCAAAAAAGGAGAGCAACATAATAAACACAGCACCATCACATTAATGTAGCTAACAGTAAATGACAGTAAATACTAAATACTGAATGTTGTTGTGCAGCATGCAGGACCGACAGTGCATTGAGGTAGCAGCCAAGAAATGGCCTGTAAATGGCCTGTATTTATATAGCGCTTTACTAGTCCCTAAGGACCCCAAAGCGCTTTACATATTCAGTCATCCACACATTCACACACTGGTGATGGCAAGCTACATTGTAGCCACAGCCACCCTGGGGCGCACTGACAGAGGTGTAAACTGTGTCCCAAAACGTAGGCTGCATCCTTCGGAGGGCGCATTTGAAGGTCAATTACGTCACAGCCACGCGACGAAGGCTGTCCCAATTCGTCGACTCTTTAAAATGCGGCCAACAAATGCATTCTTCCTTTCTCCGAATTTGAAGGCTGGGCCAGGTGTGTCCTTCGTGGCACACCATATCCCAGAATTTATAGCGCAGGAAACTAGCAATTCCAGTTTCCAAGAACGGCGGCTGCTGCCAAGTTTTAATATCACTCTTATTAATCTTTCTGGGTCACAAAATAAACTTTTAATATATTTTCAAGCGAGAAAGTAGCTGTGTAAACTTCAAATATCTGCTTGATTTATCAAGACATCACATATTTGCAAAAGTGCTCCGACGTTTTTGGAGATGTCATTTACCCACCCGCTCGCTCGATAGCCAGCCGGGGTGTTCAATGGTCACTCGAGCTAGCGAGAGCAGCGGACTCCTGGCTTCATCGTTTTCAGACCCCCGCTGTCTTTTGCTACTCAGGTTAAACATGATATATAAATCACTCGGATATCTTAAAAATGTAATTGTTTGGCTTTTTTCTGTGTTTTATTTGTTCCGGAGTAAATCGGTTTGGCTGAGATCAAAGTTATTAGATTAGATTAGATTAACCCCTTAGCAGTCCTATTAGTCCCCTAAACCATCCAATGTCCCGTGGGCGGTACGTCCGACTGCTAACAGTTTAAAAAAAAAAAGTTCCATTTATTGTTTGTCTTTTGCACTGATCTAGCAGGACATGCACAGAGATGAGTCCACTGTCAGAGGCCACAGAAAGACCTTCACTAAAGCTGTTTGTGTACTGTGATGAGCTTTGAAATCTGACTGAAACTCTTCAAATAAGCCATTCCTCTGCAGATGCTCTGTTAGCTGTTTGACTAATACAATTCTCTGAGCTCGACAGAGCCATAGAAGTTCCTTAACCCATCCTGCTGATGGAGGAACAGGATGAGCAATGTCAGAGCCTTAAAAAATTAACTCCAACAGCCACTGGTGTGAATGTCTCTAATTAAACAATCAGAAATGGACTTCACAAGGGTGGTCTGAGGGTTCAAGGTCCTCTCGTGGGCCCTGTGTTCTGTGGAACCTGATTAGCATTTACAGTACTTGGAACGTCCATCCTTTCTAACTATGAGAGCAGGTTCACCCTGGTCACATGTGACAAATGTAAAAGGATCTGAAGAAGGAATGGACATGTACCTGTAACATCATTCGAAATGACCTGTTTGGTGGTGGGTCAGTGATGGTCTGAGGAGGCCTATCCATGGAGGAAAGCACATAACACCACCCTTTCTGCCATTAGATATCAGGATGCTTTGGTCCACATCTGGGAGGACATTCTATAGGACAGCGGTCTCCAACCTTTTTTGCGCCATGGACCGGTTTATACCGAAAATATTTTCATGGACCGGCCTTTAAGGTGTCGCGGATAAATACAACAAAATATAACTAGTACCGAAAAAAGGAAAATTCATTCATAACACAAGTGAAACGACCCAGGAAAACCGAGTAAACAATAAAAACGATAACAAAATAACGCTGAAAACCGATAAAAACCCTGAAAACTATACATTTCACACCTGAGCCTCAACTCTCGCGGCCCTGTACCAAACGACTCACGGACCGGTACCGGTCCGAGGCCCGGGGGTTGGGGATGGCTGCTATAGGACATCATTCATTGTCTCATTAAAAGCATGCCCTGACATACAGTTATGCGTACGAGCCGATGGGGGCCATAAAAACTGCTACAATTTGTAATGCTGCAAAGAAATTTCAGCAGAATAGACTAACCTGCCAAATATTTTTTTTTATATAT